>NW_027315835.1:4883361-5003361 GCF_026437365.1 Eucyclogobius newberryi
GCAGGAAATACTCATAAAGTTAGTGTTTTTTTAATGTATTCACTACATTTAACTACCTCCAAAAGTACTTTGAATTGGAGTTTTATTGTAGCCACTGGCCACGCCCATGTTTACAGTTCAATTTCCACAGTATTTATCTGCAAATACTGCCAAACACCAGATACAAATAATGGCAAATACCGGAAAATACCAGGTGCAAATACTGGCAGGACTAAACCAGGACTAAACCAGGAGTAAACCAGGACTAAACCAGGACTAAACCAGGACCAAACCAGGAGTAAACTAGGACTAAACCAGGACTAAACCAGGACTAAGCTCAAGGTCATATTATGTCCAGGATCTGTATTTGAACTAGACCAAAACTTATAACAAGACTAAACCAGGTCTAAAGAAAGAAAGAAAGATTCAAAAGATCCAAACCAGGACTAAAACAGGACAGGACCTGGTTTGGTTCAGGATTGGTCCCGTTTATAACTGCTCCATGAGTCCAAGAAAAAAACTAAAACTTAAAGCAGCACAAATCCACGACTAAACGAGGAAACAACAGGATTAAATTAGTCTTGAATTGTGTGGCTCTGTCTAAATGTGTTGACAAGTGGATAAAAGAGAGAAAACCAAATGTGGAACTGGCTCAGTTTGACAGACAGGTTTAGAAGGTGAGCCGGGCTAAATGAAGCTGAACAGGTGTCTCCATGGAAACGGCTCAAACGAAGCACAAACGGGCCAACAAACTTCCTCACAATGACATATGGACAGGAAACAGGTTTTACACTGCAAAAACATGAACTACGTCCTCTTATTCAGGCCTGAGACGGGGCTAAAATGAGACATAATCAGGTCTAAAATGAGACAAAATCAGGGCTAAAATGAGACAAAATCAGGTCTAAAATGAGACAAAATCAGGTCTAAAATGAGACAAAATCAGGTCTAAAATGAGACAAAATCAGGTCTAAAATGAGACAAAATCAGGTCTAAAATGAGACGAAATCAGGGCTAAAATGAGACAAAATCAGGTCTAAAATGAGACGAAATCAGGGCTAAAATGAGACAAAATCAGGTCTAAAATGAGACAAAATCAGGGCTAAAATGAGACAAAATCAGGTCTAAAATTAGACGAAATCGGGTCTAAAATGAGACAAAATCAGGTATAAAATAAGACGACATCAGGATTGAAATGAGAAAATAAAATTAGACGAAATCAGGTCTAAAATTAGACGAAATCAGGTCTAAAATGAGACATAATCAGGTCTAAAATGAGACAAAATCAGGTCTAAAATGAGACAAAATCAGGTCTAAAATGAGACAAAATCAGGTCTAAAATGAGACGAAATCAGGGCTAAAATGAGACAAAATCAGGTCTAAAATGAGACAAAATCAGGTCTAAAATGAGACAAAATCAGGTCTAAAATGAGACAAAATCAGGTCTAAAATGAGACGAAATCAGGTCTAAAATGAGACAAAATCAGGTCTAAAATGAGACGAAATCAGGGCTAAAATGAGACAAAATCAGGTCTAAAATGAGACAAAATCAGGTCTAAAATGAGACAAAATCAGGTCTAAAATGAGACAAAATCAGGTCTAAAATGAGACAAAATCAGGTCTAAAATGAGACGAAATCAGGGCTAAAATGAGACAAAATCAGGTCTAAAATGAGACGAAATCAGGGCTAAAATGAGACAAAATCAGGTCTAAAATGAGACAAAATCAGGGCTAAAATGAGACAAAATCAGGTCTAAAATTAGACGAAATCGGGTCTAAATGAGACAAAATCAGGTCTAAAATAAGACGACATCAGGATTGAAATGAGAAAATAAAATTAGACGAAATCAGGTCTAAAATTAGACGAAATCAGGTCTAAAATGAGACATAATCAGGTCTAAAATGAGACAAAATCAGGTCTAAAATGAGACAAAATCAGGTCTAAAACGAGACAAAATCAGGTCTAAAATGAGACGACATCAGGTCTGAAATGAGACAATAAAATGAGACAAAATCAGGTCTAAAATGAGACAAAATCGGGTCTAAAACGAGACGAAATCAGGTCTAAAATGAGACAAAATCAGGTTTAAAATGAGACGAACTCAGGGCTAAAATGAGACGAAATCAGGGCTAAAATGAAACAAAATCAGGTCTAAAATGAGACAAAATCAAGGCTAAAATGAGACAAAATCAGGTCTAAAATGAGACAAAATCAGGGCTAAAATGAGACAAAATCAGGTCTAAAATGAGACAAAATCAGGTCTAAAATGAGACGAAATCAGGGCTAAAATGAGACAAAATCAGGTCTAAAATGAGACGAAATCAGGGCTAAAATGAGACAAAATCAGGTCTAAAATGAGACAAAATCAGGGCTAAAATGAGACAAAATCAGGTCTAAAATTAGACGAAATCGGGTCTAAAATGAGACAAAATCAGGTCTAAAATAAGACGACATCAGGATTGAAATGAGAAAATAAAATTAGACGAAATCAGGTCTAAAATTAGACGAAATCAGGTCTAAAATGAGACATAATCAGGTCTAAAATGAGACAAAATCAGGTCTAAAATGAGACAAAATCAGGTCTAAAACGAGACAAAATCAGGTCTAAAATGAGACGACATCAGGTCTGAAATGAGACAATAAAATGAGACAAAATCAGGTCTAAAATGAGACAAAATCGGGTCTAAAACGAGACGAAATCAGGTCTAAAATGAGACAAAATCAGGTTTAAAATGAGACGAACTCAGGGCTAAATGAGACGAAATCAGGGCTAAAATGAAACAAAATCAGGTCTAAAATGAGACAAAATCAGGGCTAAAATGAGACAAAATCAGGTCTAAAATGAGACAAAATCAGGGCTAAAATGAGACAAAATCAGGTCTAAAATTAGACGAAATCGGTTCTAAAATGAGACAAAATCAGGTCTAAAATAAGACGACATCAGGTTTGAAATGAGACAATAAAATGAGACAAAATCAGGTCTAAAATTAGATCAAATCAGGTCTAAAATGAGACAAAATCAGGTCTAAAATTAGACGAAATCGGTTCTAAAATGAGACAAAATCAGGTCTAAAATAAGACATCAGGTTTGAAATGAGACAATAAAATGAGACAAAATCAGGTCTAAAATTAGATGAAATCAGGTCTAAAATGATACAAAATCAGGTCTAAAATGAGACGACATCAGGTCTGAAACGAGACAATAAAATGAGACAAAATCAGGTCTAAAATGAGACAAAATCAGGTCTAAAACGAGACAAAATCAGGTCTAAAATGAGACGACATCAGGTCTGAAATGAGACAATAAAATGAGACAAAATCAGGTCTAAAATGAGACAAAATCAGGTCTAAAACGAGACGAAATCAGGTCTAAAATGAGACAAAATCAGGTTTAAAATGAGACGAAATCAGGGCTAAAATGAGACGAAATCAGGGCTAAAATGAGACAAAATCAGGTCTAAAATGAGACAAAATCAGGGCTAAAATGAGACAAAATCAGGTCTAAAATGAGACAAAATCAGGGCTAAAATGAGATAAAATCAGGTCTAAAATTAGACGAAATCAGGTCTAAAATGAGACAAAATCAGGTCTAAAATAAGACGACATCAGGTTTGAAATGAGACAATAAAATGAGACAAAATCAGGTCTAAAATTAGACGAAATCAGGTCTAAAATTAGACGAAATCAGGTCTAAAATGAGACGAAATCAGGGCTAAAATGAGACGAAATCAGGTCAAAAATGAGACAAATCAGGTCTAAAATTAGACGAAATCAGGTCTAAAATGAGACGAAATCAGGGCTAAAATGAGACAAAATCAGGGCTAAAATGAGACAAAATCAGGGCTAAAATGAGACAAAATCAGGTCTAAACTTAGACGAAATCGGTTCTAAAATGAGACAAAATCAGGTCTAAAATAAGACGTCATCAGGTTTGAAATGTGACAATAAAATGAGACAAAATCAGGTCTAAAATTAGATGAAATCAGGTCTAAAATGAGACAAAATCAGGTCTAAAATGAGACGACATCAGGTCTGAAAAGAGACAATAAAATGAGACAAAATCAGGTCTAAAATGAGACAAAATCAGGTCTAAAACGAGACAAAATCAGGTCTAAAATGAGACGACATAAGGTCTGAAATGAGACAATAAAATGAGACAAAATCAGGTCTAAAATGAGACAAAATCAGGTCTAAAACGAGACAAAATCAGGTCTAAAATGAGACAAAATCAGGTCTAAAATGAGACAAAATCAGGTCTAAAATGAGACGAAATCAGGGCTAAAATGAGACAAAATCAGGTCTAAAATGAGACAAAATCAGGTCTAAAACGAGACAAAATCAGGTCTAAAATGAGACGACATAAGGTCTGAAATGAGACAATAAAATGAGACAAAATCAGGTCTAAAATGAGACAAAATCAGGTCTAAAACGAGACAAAATCAGGTCTAAAATGAGACAAAATCAGGTCTAAAATGAGACAAAATCAGGTCTAAAATGAGACAAAATCAGGTCTAAAATGAGACAAAATCAGGTCTAAAATGAGACAAAATCAGGTCTAAAATGAGACAAAATCAGGTCTAAAATGAGACAAAATCAGGTCTAAAATGAGACGAAATCAGGGCTAAAATGAGACAAAATCAGGTCTAAAATGAGACGAAATCAGGGCTAAAATGAGACAAAATCAGGTCTAAAATGAGACAAAATCAGGGCTAAAATGAGACAAAATCAGGTCTAAAATTAGACGAAATCGGGTCTAAAATGAGACAAAATCAGGTCTAAAATAAGACGACATCAGGATTGAAATGAGAAAATAAAATTAGACGAAATCAGGTCTAAAATTAGACGAAATCAGGTCTAAAATGAGACATAATCAGGTCTAAAATGAGACAAAATCAGGTCTAAAATGAGACAAAATCAGGTCTAAAACGAGACAAAATCAGGTCTAAAATGAGACGACATCAGGTCTGAAATGAGACAATAAAATGAGACAAAATCAGGTCTAAAATGAGACAAAATCGGGTCTAAAACGAGACGAAATCAGGTCTAAAATGAGACAAAATCAGGTTTAAAATGAGACGAACTCAGGGCTAAAATGAGACGAAATCAGGGCTAAAATGAAACAAAATCAGGTCTAAAATGAGACAAAATCAGGGCTAAAATGAGACAAAATCAGGTCTAAAATGAGACAAAATCAGGGCTAAAATGAGACAAAATCAGGTCTAAAATGAGACAAAATCAGGTCTAAAATGAGACGAAATCAGGGCTAAAATGAGACAAAATCAGGTCTAAAATGAGACGAAATCAGGGCTAAAATGAGACAAAATCAGGTCTAAAATGAGACAAAATCAGGGGTAAAATGAGACAAAATCAGGTCTAAAATTAGACGAAATCGGGTCTAAAATGAGACAAAATCAGGTCTAAAATAAGACGACATCAGGATTGAAATGAGAAAATAAAATTAGACGAAATCAGGTCTAAAATTAGACGAAATCAGGTCTAAAATGAGACATAATCAGGTCTAAAATGAGACAAAATCAGGTCTAAAATGAGACAAAATCAGGTCTAAAACGAGACAAAATCAGGTCTAAAATGAGACGACATCAGGTCTGAAATGAGACAATAAAATGAGACAAAATCAGGTCTAAAATGAGACAAAATCGGGTCTAAAACGAGACGAAATCAGGTCTAAAATGAGACAAAATCAGGTTTAAAATGAGACGAACTCAGGGCTAAAATGAGACGAAATCAGGGCTAAAATGAAACAAAATCAGGTCTAAAATGAGACAAAATCAGGGCTAAAATGAGACAAAATCAGGTCTAAAATGAGACAAAATCAGGGCTAAAATGAGACAAAATCAGGTCTAAAATGAGACAAAATCAGGTCTAAAATGAGACGAAATCAGGGCTAAAATGAGACAAAATCAGGTCTAAAATGAGACGAAATCAGGGCTAAAATGAGACAAAATCAGGGCTAAAATGAGACAAAATCAGGGCTAAAATGAGACAAAATCAGGTCTAAAATTAGACGAAATCGGGTCTAAAATGAGACAAAATCAGGTCTAAAATAAGACGACATCAGGATTGAAATGAGAAAATAAAATTAGACGAAATCAGGTCTAAAATTAGACGAAATCAGGTCTAAAATGAGACATAATCAGGTCTAAAATGAGACAAAATCAGGTCTAAAATGAGACAAAATCAGGTCTAAAACGAGACAAAATCAGGTCTAAAATGAGACGACATCAGGTCTGAAATGAGACAATAAAATGAGACAAAATCAGGTCTAAAATGAGACAAAATCGGGTCTAAAATGAGACGAAATCAGGTCTAAAATGAGACAAAATCAGGTTTAAAATGAGACGAACTCAGGGCTAAAATGAGACGAAATCAGGGCTAAAATGAAACAAAATCAGGTCTAAAATGAGACAAAATCAGGGCTAAAATGAGACAAAATCAGGTCTAAAATGAGACAAAATCAGGGCTAAAATGAGACAAAATCAGGTCTAAAATTAGACGAAATCGGTTCTAAAATGAGACAAAATCAGGTCTAAAATAAGACGACATCAGGTTTGAAATGAGACAATAAAATGAGACAAAATCAGGTCTAAAATTAGATCAAATCAGGTCTAAAATGAGACAAAATCAGGTCTAAAATTAGACGAAATCGGTTCTAAAATGAGACAAAATCAGGTCTAAAATAAGACATCAGGTTTGAAATGAGACAATAAAATGAGACAAAATCAGGTCTAAAATTAGATGAAATCAGGTCTAAAATGATACAAAATCAGGTCTAAAATGAGACGACATCAGGTCTGAAACGAGACAATAAAATGAGACAAAATCAGGTCTAAAATGAGACAAAATCAGGTCTAAAACGAGACAAAATCAGGTCTAAAATGAGACGACATCAGGTCTGAAATGAGACAATAAAATGAGACAAAATCAGGTCTAAAATGAGACAAAATCAGGTCTAAAACGAGACGAAATCAGGTCTAAAATGAGACAAAATCAGGTTTAAAATGAGACGAAATCAGGGCTAAAATGAGACGAAATCAGGGCTAAAATGAGACAAAATCAGGTCTAAAATGAGACAAAATCAGGGCTAAAATGAGACAAAATCAGGTCTAAAATGAGACAAAATCAGGGCTAAAATGAGATAAAATCAGGTCTAAAATTAGACGAAATCAGGTCTAAAATGAGACAAAATCAGGTCTAAAATAAGACGACATCAGGTTTGAAATGAGACAATAAAATGAGACAAAATCAGGTCTAAAATTAGACGAAATCAGGTCTAAAATTAGACGAAATCAGGTCTAAAATGAGACGAAATCAGGGCTAAAATGAGACGAAATCAGGTCAAAAATGAGACTAATCAGGTCTAAAATTAGACGAAATCAGGTCTAAAATGAGACGAAATCAGGGCTAAAATGAGACAAAATCAGGTCTAAAATGAGACAAAATCAGGGCTAAAATGAGACAAAATCAGGTCTAAACTTAGACGAAATCGGTTCTAAAATGAGACAAAATCAGGTCTAAAATAAGACGTCATCAGGTTTGAAATGTGACAATAAAATGAGACAAAATCAGGTCTAAAATTAGATGAAATCAGGTCTAAAATGAGACAAAATCAGGTCTAAAATGAGACGACATCAGGTCTGAAATGAGACAATAAAATGAGACAAAATCAGGTCTAAAATGAGACAAAATCAGGTCTAAAACGAGACAAAATCAGGTCTAAAATGAGACGACATAAGGTCTGAAATGAGACAATAAAATGAGACAAAATCAGGTCTAAAATGAGACAAAATCAGGTCTAAAACGAGACGAAATCAGGTCTAAAATGAGACAAAATCAGGTTTAAAATGAGACGAAATCAGGGCTAAAATGAGACAAAATCAGGGCTAAAATGAGACAAAATCAGGTCTAAAATGAGACAAAATCAGGGCTAAAATGAGATAAAATCAGGTCTAAAATTAGACGAAATCAGGTCTAAAATGAGACAAAATCAGGTCTAAAATAAGACGACATCAGGTTTGAAATGAGACAATAAAATGAGACAAAATCAGGTCTAAAATTAGACGAAATCAGGTCTAAAATTAGACGAGATCAGGTCTAAAATGAGACGAAATCAGGGCTAAAATGAGACGAAATCAGGGCTAAAATGAGACGAAATCAGGTCAAAAATGAGACAAAATCAGGTCTAAAATTAGATGAAATCAGGTCTAAAATGAGACGAAATCAGGGCTAAAATGAGACAAAATCAGGTCTAAAATGAGACAAAATCAGGTCTAAAACGGGACAAAATCAGGACCAAAATGAGATAAAAGTGTCTCAATAACGATGTGTCTGTAAATGTGTTGAAAATGTGTCCGTAATGAATGAACTCACTTTTCACCTGCTCCAGCTCCGCACGGTCCAAAAACTACACTTTGAATCAGAGAAGTGCGACCGCATTTGTCTTCTGGTTTTGGACACGTCCGAGTGCGATCTCGATCTCGATCTCGATCTCGCCGTCTCGCTCGGTGCTCTGAAACCTTCGACAGTGTGATCATTGTGTGCGACAAAAATCATGAATAAAAAAGTGCTGAAATGTGAAAGGTGCAATAGAAGCTCAGAAAATGGAACAAGAGGTTTTGACGCCTGTCACTTTTGAATGAGGCACTTTGAATTGTCTCGTCTATTAATTGTGCTCGACAAATACTTGCTTGAAGTGTTTTTCATCTGCCGCTGTACATAGTACTTCAGTTGTACACAGTACTTCAGTACTTCAGTTATACACAGTACTTCAGTTGTACACAATACTTCAGTTGTACACAATACTTCAGTTGTACACAGTACTTCAGTTGTACACAGTACTTCAGTTGTACACAGTACTTCAGTTGTACACAATACTTCAGTTGTACACAGTACTTCAGTTGTACACAGTACTTCAGTTGTACACAGTACTTCAGTTGTACACAGTACTTCAGTTGTACACAATACTTCAGTTGTACACAATACTTCAGTTATACACAGTACTTCAGTTGTACACAGGACTTCAGTTGTACACAATACTTCAGTTGTACACAGGACTTCAGTTGTACACAATACTTCAGTTGTACACAGTACTTCAGTTATACACAGTACTTCAGTTATACACAGTACTTCAGTTGTACACAGTACTTCAATTGTACACAGGACTTCAGTTGTACACAATACTTCAGTTGTACGCAGTACTTCAGTTGTAAGCAGTACTTCAGTTGTACACAGTACTTCAGTTGTACACAGTACTTCAGTTGTACACAGTACTTCAGTTGTAAGCAGTACTTCAATTGTACACAGTACTTCAGTTGTACACAATACTTCAGTTGTGCACAGTACTTCAGTTGTACACAGTACTTCAGTTGTACACAGTACTTCAGTTGTACACAATACTTCAGTTGTACACAGTACTTCAGTTGTACACAGTACTTCAGTTGTACACAGTACTTCAGTTGTACACAATACTTCAGTTGTACACAATACTTCAGTTGTACACAGTACTTCAGTTGTACACAGTACTTCAGTTGTACACAGTACTTCAGTTGTGCACAGTACTTCAATTGTACACAGTACTTCAGTTGTACACAATACTTCAGTTGTACACAATACTTCAGTTGTGCACAGTACTTCAGTTGTACACAGTACTTCAGTTGTACACAGTACTTCAGTTGTACACAATACTTCAGTTGTACACAGTACTTCAGTTGTACACAGTACTTCAGTTGTACACAGTACTTCAGTTGTACACAGTACTTCAGTTGTACACAATACTTCAGTTGTACACAATACTTCAGTTATACACAGTACTTCAGTTGTACACAGGACTTCAGTTGTACACAATACTTCAGTTGTACAGAGTACTTCAGTTATACACAGTACTTCAGTTATACACAGTACTTCAGTTGTACACAGTACTTCAATTGTACACAGGACTTCAGTTGTACACAGTACTTCAGTTGTACGCAGTACTTCAGTTGTAAGCAGTACTTCAGTTGTACACAGTACTTCAGTTGTACACAGTACTTCAGTTGTACACAGTACATCAGTTGTGCACAGTACTTCAATTGTACACAGTACTTCAGTTGTACACAATACTTCAGTTGTACACAATACTTCAGTTATACACAGTACTTCAGTTGTACACAGGACTTCAGTTGTACACAATACTTCAGTTGTACACAGTACTTCAGTTATACACAGTACTTCAGTTATACACAGTACTTCAGTTGTACACAGTACTTCAATTGTACACAGGACTTCAGTTGTACACAATACTTCAGTTGTACGCAGTACTTCAGTTGTAAGCAGTACTTCAGTTGTACACAGTACTTCAGTTGTACACAGTACTTCAGTTGTACACAGTACTTCAGTTGTGCACAGTACTTCAATTGTACACAGTACTTCAGTTGTACACAATACTTCAGTTGTACACAATACTTCAGTTGTGCACAGTACTTCAGTTGTACACAGTACTTCAGTTGTACACAGTACTTCAGTTGTACACAATACTTCAGTTGTACACAGTACTTCAGTTGTACACAGTACTTCAGTTGTAAGCAGCACTACACAATACTTCAGTTGTACACAATACTTCAGTTGTACACAGTACTTCAGTTGTACACAATACTTCAGTTGTGCACAGTACTTCAATTGTACACAGTACTTCAGTTGTACACAATACTTCAGTTGTACACAATACTTCAGTTGTGCACAGTACTTCAGTTGTACACAGTACTTCAGTTGTACACAATACTTAAGTTGTACACAGTACTTCAGTTGTACACAGTACTTCAGTTGTAAGCAGCACTACACAATACTTCAGTTGTACACAATACTTCAGTTGTACACAATACTTCAGCACTGAAGTACTGTGTACAACTGAAGTACTGTGCACAACTGAAGTACTGTGTACAACTGGTACACAGTACTTCAGTTGTACACAATACTTCAGTTGTACACAGTACTTCAGTTGTACACAGTACTTCAGTTGTACACAGTACTTCAGTTGTACACAATACTTCAGTTGTACACAGTACTTCAGTTGTACACAGTACTTCAGTTGTACACAGTACTTCAGTTGTACACAGGACTTCAGTTGTACACAATACTTCAGTTGTACACAGTACTTCAGTTATACACAGTACTTCAGTTATACACAGTACTTCAGTTGTACACAGTACTTCAATTGTACACAGGACTTCAGTTGTACACAATACTTCAGTTGTACGCAGTACTTCAGTTGTAAGCAGTACTTCAGTTGTACACAGTACTTCAGTTGTACACAGTACTTCAGTTGTACACAGTACTTCAGTTGTGCACAGTACTTCAATTGTACACAGTACTTCAGTTGTACACAGTACTTCAGTTGTACACAGTACTTCAGTTGTACACAGTACTTCAGTTGTACACAGTACTTCAGTTGTACACAGTACTTCAGTTGTACACAGTACTTCAGTTGTACACAGTACTTCAGTTGTACACAGTACTTCAGTTGTACACAATACTTAAGTTGTACACAGTACTTCAGTTGTACACAGTACTTCAGTTGTAAGCAGCACTACACAATACTTCAGTTGTACACAATACTTCAGTTGTACACAATACTTCAGCACTGAAGTACTGTGTACAACTGAAGTACTGTGCACAACTGAAGTACTGTGTACAACTGGTACACAGTACTTCAGTTGTACACAATACTTCAGTTGTACACAGTACTTCAGTTGTACACAGTACTTCAGTTGTACACAGTACTTCAGTTGTACACAGTACTTCAGTTGTACACAATACTTCAGTTGTACACAGTACTTCAGTTGTACACAGTACTTCAGTTGTACACAGTACTTCAGTTGTACACAATACTTCAGTTGTACACAATACTTCAGTTATACACAGTACTTCAGTTGTACACAGGACTTCAGTTGTACACAATACTTCAGTTGTACACAGGACTTCAGTTGTACACAATACTTCAGTTGTACACAGTACTTCAGTTATACACAGTACTTCAGTTATACACAGTACTTCAGTTGTACACAGTACTTCAATTGTACACAGGACTTCAGTTGTACACAATACTTCAGTTGTACGCAGTACTTCAGTTGTAAGCAGTACTTCAGTTGTACACAGTACTTCAGTTGTACACAGTACTTCAGTTGTGCACAGTACTTCAATTGTACACAGTACTTCAGTTGTACACAATACTTCAGTTGTACACAATACTTCAGTTGTGCACAGTACTTCAGTTGTACACAGTACTTCAGTTGTACACAGTACTTCAGTTGTACACAATACTTCAGTTGTACACAGTACTTCAGTTGTACACAGTACTTCAGTTGTACACAGTACTTCAGTTGTACACAATACTTCAGTTGTACACAATACTTCAGTTGTACACAGTACTTCAGTTGTACACAGTACTTCAGTTGTACACAGTACTTCAGTTGTGCACAGTACTTCAATTGTACACAGTACTTCAGTTGTACACAATACTTCAGTTGTACACAATACTTCAGTTGTGCACAGTACTTCAGTTGTACACAGTACTTCAGTTGTACACAGTACTTCAGTTGTACACAATACTTCAGTTGTACACAGTACTTCAGTTGTACACAGTACTTCAGTTGTACACAGTACTTCAGTTGTACACAGTACTTCAGTTGTACACAGTACTTCAGTTGTACACAGTACTTCAGTTGTACACAATACTTCAGTTGTACACAATACTTCAGTTATACACAGTACTTCAGTTGTACACAGGACTTCAGTTGTACACAATACTTCAGTTGTACACAGGACTTCAGTTGTACACAATACTTCAGTTGTACACAGTACTTCAGTTATACACAGTACTTCAGTTATACACAGTACTTCAGTTGTACACAGTACTTCAATTGTACACAGGACTTCAGTTGTACACAATACTTCAGTTGTACGCAGTACTTCAGTTGTAAGCAGTACTTCAGTTGTACACAGTACTTCAGTTGTACACAGTACTTCAGTTGTACACAGTACTTCAGTTGTGCACAGTACTTCAATTGTACACAGTACTTCAGTTGTACACAATACTTCAGTTGTACACAATACTTCAGTTGTGCACAGTACTTCAGTTGTACACAGTACTTCAGTTGTACACAGTACTTCAGTTGTACACAATACTTCAGTTGTACACAGTACTTCAGTTGTACACAGTACTTCAGTTGTACACAGTACTTCAGTTGTACACAATACTTCAGTTGTACACAATACTTCAGTTGTACACAGTACTTCAGTTGTACACAGTACTTCAGTTGTACACAGTACTTCAGTTGTGCACAGTACTTCAATTGTACACAGTACTTCAGTTGTACACAATACTTCAGTTGTACACAATACTTCAGTTGTGCACAGTACTTCAGTTGTACACAGTACTTCAGTTGTACACAGTACTTCAGTTGTACACAGTACTTCAGTTGTACACAGTACTTCAGTTGTACACAGTACTTCAGTTGTACACAATACTTCAGTTGTACACAGTACTTCAGTTGTACACAGTACTTCAGTTGTACACAGTACTTCAGTTGTACACAATACTTCAGTTGTACACAGTACTTCAGTTGTACACAGTACTTCAGTTGTACACAGTACTTCAGTTGTACACAATACTTCAGTTGTACACAATACTTCAGTTATACACAGTACTTCAGTTGTACACAGGACTTCAGTTGTACACAATACTTCAGTTGTACACAGGACTTCAGTTGTACACAATACTTCAGTTGTACACAGTACTTCAGTTATACACAGTACTTCAGTTATACACAGTACTTCAGTTGTACACAGTACTTCAATTGTACACAGGACTTCAGTTGTACACAATACTTCAGTTGTACGCAGTACTTCAGTTGTAAGCAGTACTTCAGTTGTACACAGTACTTCAGTTGTACACAGTACTTCAGTTGTACACAGTACTTCAGTTGTGCACAGTACTTCAATTGTACACAGTACTTCAGTTGTACACAATACTTCAGTTGTACACAATACTTCAGTTGTGCACAGTACTTCAGTTGTACACAGTACTTCAGTTGTACACAGTACTTCAGTTGTACACAATACTTCAGTTGTACACAGTACTTCAGTTGTACACAGTACTTCAGTTGTACACAGTACTTCAGTTGTACACAATACTTAAGTTGTACACAGTACTTCAGTTGTACACAGTACTTCAGTTGTAAGCAGCACTACACAATACTTCAGTTGTACACAATACTTCAGTTGTACACAATACTTCAGCACTGAAGTACTGTGTACAACTGAAGTACTGTGCACAACTGAAGTACTGTGTACAACTGGTACACAGTACTTCAGTTTTACACAATACTTCAGTTGTACACAGTACTTCAGTTGTACACAGTACTTCAGTTGTACACAGTACTTCAGTTGTACACAATACTTCAGTTGTACACAGTACTTCAGTTGTACACAGTACTTCAGTTGTACACAGTACTTCAGTTGTACACAATACTTCAGTTGTACACAATACTTCAGTTATACACAGTACTTCAGTTGTACACAGGACTTCAGTTGTACACAATACTTCAGTTGTACACAGGACTTCAGTTGTACACAATACTTCAGTTGTACACAGTACTTCAGTTATACACAGTACTTCAGTTATACACAGTACTTCAGTTGTACACAGTACTTCAATTGTACACAGGACTTCAGTTGTACACAATACTTCAGTTGTACGCAGTACTTCAGTTGTAAGCAGTACTTCAGTTGTACACAGTACTTCAGTTGTACACAGTACTTCAGTTGTGCACAGTACTTCAATTGTACACAGTACTTCAGTTGTACACAATACTTCAGTTGTACACAATACTTCAGTTGTACACAGTACTTCAGTTGTACACAGTACTTCAGTTGTACACAGTACTTCAGTTGTACACAATACTTCAGTTGTACACAGTACTTCAGTTGTACACAGTACTTCAGTTGTACACAGTACTTCAGTTGTACACAATACTTCAGTTGTACACAATACTTCAGTTGTACACAGTACTTCAGTTGTACACAGTACTTCAGTTGTACACAGTACTTCAGTTGTGCACAGTACTTCAATTGTACACAGTACTTCAGTTGTACACAATACTTCAGTTGTACACAATACTTCAGTTGTGCACAATACTTCAGTTGTACACAATACTTCAGTTGTACACAGTACTTCAGTTGTACACAGTACTTCAGTTGTACACAGTACTTCAGTTGTACACAGTACTTCAGTTGTGCACAGTACTTCAATTGTACACAGTACTTCAGTTGTACACAATACTTCAGTTGTACACAATACTTCAGTTGTGCACAGTACTTCAGTTGTACACAGTACTTCAGTTGTACACAATACTTCAGTTGTACACAGTACTTCAGTTGTACACAATACTTCAGTTGTACACAATACTTCAGTTATACACAGTACTTCAGTTGTACACAGGACTTCAGTTGTACACAATACTTCAGTTGTACAGAGTACTTCAGTTATACACAGTACTTCAGTTATACACAGTACTTCAGTTGTACACAGTACTTCAATTGTACACAGGACTTCAGTTGTACACAGTACTTCAGTTGTACGCAGTACTTCAGTTGTAAGCAGTACTTCAGTTGTACACAGTACTTCAGTTGTACACAGTACTTCAGTTGTACACAATACTTCAGTTGTACACAATACTTCAGTTATACACAGTACTTCAGTTGTACACAGGACTTCAGTTGTACACAATACTTCAGTTGTACAGAGTACTTCAGTTATACACAGTACTTCAGTTATACACAGTACTTCAGTTGTACACAGTACTTCAATTGTACACAGGACTTCAGTTGTACACAGTACTTCAGTTGTACGCAGTACTTCAGTTGTAAGCAGTACTTCAGTTGTACACAGTACTTCAGTTGTACACAGTACTTCAGTTGTACACAGTACATCAGTTGTGCACAGTACTTCAATTGTACACAGTACTTCAGTTGTACACAATACTTCAGTTGTACACAATACTTCAGTTATACACAGTACTTCAGTTGTACACAGGACTTCAGTTGTACACAATACTTCAGTTGTACACAGTACTTCAGTTATACACAGTACTTCAGTTATACACAGTACTTCAGTTGTACACAGTACTTCAATTGTACACAGGACTTCAGTTGTACACAATACTTCAGTTGTACGCAGTACTTCAGTTGTAAGCAGTACTTCAGTTGTACACAGTACTTCAGTTGTACACAGTACTTCAGTTGTAGACAGTACTTCAGTTGTGCACAGTACTTCAATTGTACACAGTACTTCAGTTGTACACAATACTTCAGTTGTGCACAGTACTTCAGTTGTGCACAGTACTTCAGTTGTACACAGTACTTCAGTTGTACACAGTACTTCAGTTGTACACAATACTTCAGTTGTACACAGTACTTCAGTTGTACACAGTACTTCACTTGTAAGCAGCACTACACAATACTTCAGTTGTACACAATACTTCAGTTGTACACAGTACTTCAGTTGTACACAATACTTCAGTTGTGCACAGTACTTCAATTGTACACAGTACTTCAGTTGTACACAATACTTCAGTTGTACACAATACTTCAGTTGTGCACAGTACTTCAGTTGTACACAGTACTTAAGTTGTACACAATACTTCAGTTGTACACAGTACTTCAGTTGTACACAGTACTTCAGTTGTAAGCAGCACTACACAATACTTCAGTTGTACACAATACTTCAGTTGTAAACAATACTTCAGCACTGAAGTACTGTGTACAACTGAAGTACTGTGCACAACTGAAGTACTGTGTACAACTGGTACACAGTACTTCAGTTGTACACAATACTTCAGTTGTACACAGTACTTCAGTTCTACACAGTACTTCAGTTGTACACAGTACTTCAGTTGTAAGCAGTACTTCAGTTGTACACAGTACTTCAGCTGAACACAATACTTCAGTTGTACACAGTACTTCAGTTGTACACAGTACTTCAGTTGTAAGCAGTACTACACAATACTTCAGTTGTACACAATACTTCAGTTGTACACAATACTTCAGCACTGAAGTACTGTGCACAACTGAAGTACTGTGTACACAGTACTTCAGTTGTGCACAGTACTTCAGTTGTACACAGTACTTCAGTTGTACACAGCACTTCAGTTGTACACAATACTTCAGTTGTACACAATACTTCAGTTGTAAGCAGTACTTCAGTTGTACACAGTACTTCAGTTGTAAGCAGTACTTCAGTTGTACACAGTACTTCAGTTGTAAGCAGTACTTCAGTTGTACACAGTACTTCAGTTGTAAGCAGTACTTCAGTTGTACACAGTACTTCAGTTGTAAGCAGTACTTCAGTTGTACACAGTACTTCAGTTGTAAGCAGTACTTCAGTTGTACACAGTACTTCAGTTGTAAGCAGTACTTCAGTTGTACACAGTACTTCAGTTGTAAGCAGTACTTCAGTTGTACACAGTACTTCAGTTGTACACAGTACTTCAGTTGTACACAGTACATCAGTTGTGCACAGTACTTCAATTGTACACAGTACTTCAGTTGTACACAGTACTTCAGTTGTACACAGTACTTCAGTTGTACACAATACTTCAGTTGCACACAATACTTCAGTTATACACAGTACTTCAGTTGTACACAGGACTTCAGTTGTACACAATACTTCAGTTGTACAGAGTACTTCAGTTATACACAGTACTTCAGTTATACACAGTACTTCAGTTGTACACAGTACTTCAATTGTACACAGGACTTCAGTTGTACACAGTACTTCAGTTGTACGCAGTACTTCAGTTGTAAGCAGTACTTCAGTTGTACACAGTACTTCAGTTGTACACAGTACTTCAGTTGTACACAGTACATCAGTTGTGCACAGTACTTCAATTGTACACAGTACTTCAGTTGTACACAATACTTCAGTTGTACACAATACTTCAGTTGTACACAGTACTTCAGTTGTACACAGGACTTCAGTTGTACACAATACTTCAGTTGTACACAGTACTTCAGTTATACACAGTACTTCAGTTATACACAGTACTTCAGTTGTACACAGTACTTCAATTGTACACAGGACTTCAGTTGTACACAATACTTCAGTTGTACGCAGTACTTCAGTTGTACAGAGGACTTCAGTTGTACACAATACTTCAGTTGTACACAGGACTTCAGTTGTACACAATACTTCAGTTGTACACAGTACTTCAGTTATACACAGTACTTCAGTTATACACAGTACTTCAGTTGTACACAGTACTTCAATTGTACACAGGACTTCAGTTGTACACAATACTTCAGTTGTACGCAGTACTTCAGTTGTAAGCAGTACTTCAGTTGTACACAGTACTTCAGTTGTACACAGTACTTCAGTTGTACACAGTACTTCAGTTGTGCACAGTACTTCAATTGTACACAGTACTTCAGTTGTACACAATACTTCAGTTGTACACAATACTTCAGTTGTGCACAGTACTTCAGTTGTACACAGTACTTCAGTTGTACACAGTACTTCAGTTGTACACAGTACTTCAGTTGTACACAATACTTCAGTTGTACACAGTACTTCAGTTGTACACAGTACTTCAGTTGTACACAGTACTTCAGTTGTACACAGGACTTCAGTTGTACACAATACTTCAGTTGTACGCAGTACTTCAGTTGTAAGCAGTACTTCAGTTGTACACAGTACTTCAGTTGTACACAGTACTTCAGTTGTACACAGTACTTCAGTTGTGCACAGTACTTCAATTGTACACAGTACTTCAGTTGTACACAATACTTCAGTTGTACACAATACTTCAGTTGTGCACAGTACTTCAGTTGTACACAGTACTTCAGTTGTACACAGTACTTCAGTTGTACACAATACTTCAGTTGTACACAGTACTTCAGTTGTACACAGTACTTCACTTGTAAGCAGCACTACACAATACTTCAGTTGTACACAATACTTCAGTTGTACACAGTACTTCAGTTGTACACAATACTTCAGTTGTGCACAGTACTTCAATTGTACACAGTACTTCAGTTGTACACAATACTTCAGTTGTACACAATACTTCAGTTGTGCACAGTACTTCAGTTGTACACAGTACTTCAGTTGTACACAATACTTCAGTTGTACACAGTACTTCAGTTGTACACAGTACTTCAGTTGTAAGCAGCACTACACAATACTTCAGTTGTACAAAATACTTCAGTTGTACACAATACTTCAGCACTGAAGTACTGTGTACAACTGAAGTACTGTGCACAACTGAAGTACTGTGTACAACTGGTACACAGTACTTCAGTTGTACACAATACTTCAGTTGTACACAGTACTTCAGTTGTACACAGTACTTCAGTTGTACACAGTACTTCAGTTGTACACAGTACTTCAGTTGTACACAATACTTCAGTTGTACACAGTACTTCAGTTGTACACAGTACTTCAGTTGTAAGCAGTACTACACAATACTTCAGTTGTACACAATACTTCAGTTGTACACAATACTTCAGCACTGAAGTACTGTGCACAACTGAAGTACTGTGTACACAGTACTTCAGTTGTGCACAGTACTTCAGTTGTACACAGTACTTCAGTTGTACACAGCACTTCAGTTGTACACAATACTTCAGTTGTACACAATACTTCAGTTGTACACAGTACTTCAGTTGTACACAGTACTTCAGTTGTAAGCAGTACTTCAGTTGTACACAGTACTTCAGTTGTAAGCAGTACTTCAGTTGTACACAGTACTTCAGTTGTAAGCAGTACTTCAGTTGTACACAGTACTTCAGTTGTAAGCAGTACTTCAGTTGTACACAGTACTTCAGTTGTAAGCAGTACTTCAGTTGTACACAGTACTTCAGTTGTAAGCAGTACTTCAGTTGTACACAGTACTTCAGTTGTAAGCAGTACTTCAGTTGTACACAGTACTTCAGTTGTAAGCAGTACTTCAGTTGTACACAGTACTTCAGTTGTACACAGTACTTCAGTTGTACACAATACTTCAGTTGTAAGCAGTACTTCAGTTGTACACAGTACTTCAGTTGTAAGCAGTACTTCAGTTGTACACAGTACTTCAGTTGTAAGCAGTACTTCAGTTGTACACAGTACTTCAGTTGTAAGCAGTACTTCAGTTGTACACAGTACTTCAGTTGTACACAATACTTCAGTTGTAAGCAGTACTTCAGTTGTACACAGTACTTCAGTTGTAAGCAGTACTTCAGTTGTACACAGTACTTCAGTTGTAAGCAGTACTTCAGTTGTACACAGTACTTCAGTTGTAAGCAGTACTTCAGTTGTACACAGTACTTCAGTTGTAAGCAGTACTTCAGTTGTACACAGTACTTCAGTTGTAAGCAGTACTTCAGTTGTACACAGTACTTCAGTTGTAAGCAGTACTTCAGTTGTACACAGTACTTCAGTTGTAAGCAGTACTTCAGTTGTACACAGTACTTCAGTTGTACACAGTACTTCAGTTGTACACAGTACATCAGTTGTGCACAGTACTTCAATTGTACACAGTACTTCAGTTGTACACAGTACTTCAGTTGTACACAGTACTTCAGTTGTACACAATACTTCAGTTGTACACAATACTTCAGTTATACACAGTACTTCAGTTGTTCACAGGACTTCAGTTGTACACAATACTTCAGTTGTACAGAGTACTTCAGTTATACACAGTACTTCAGTTATACACAGTACTTCAGTTGTACACAGTACTTCAATTGTACACAGGACTTCAGTTGTACACAGTACTTCAGTTGTACGCAGTACTTCAGTTGTAAGCAGTACTTCAGTTGTACACAGTACTTCAGTTGTACACAGTACTTCAGTTGTACACAGTACATCAGTTGTGCACAGTACTTCAATTGTACACAGTACTTCAGTTGTACACAATACTTCAGTTGTACACAATACTTCAGTTGTACACAGTACTTCAGTTGTACACAGGACTTCAGTTGTACACAATACTTCAGTTGTACACAGTACTTCAGTTATACACAGTACTTCAGTTATACACAGTACTTCAGTTGTACACAGTACTTCAATTGTACACAGGACTTCAGTTGTACACAATACTTCAGTTGTACGCAGTACTTCAGTTGTACACAGGACTTCAGTTGTACACAATACTTCAGTTGTACACAGGACTTCAGTTGTACACAATACTTCAGTTGTACACAGTACTTCAGTTATACACAGTACTTCAGTTATACACAGTACTTCAGTTGTACACAGTACTTCAATTGTACACAGGACTTCAGTTGTACACAATACTTCAGTTGTACGCAGTACTTCAGTTGTAAGCAGTACTTCAGTTGTACACAGTACTTCAGTTGTACACAGTACTTCAGTTGTACACAGTACTTCAGTTGTGCACAGTACTTCAATTGTACACAGTACTTCAGTTGTACACAATACTTCAGTTGTACACAATACTTCAGTTGTGCACAGTACTTCAGTTGTACACAGTACTTCAGTTGTACACAGTACTTCAGTTGTACACAGTACTTCAGTTGTACACAATACTTCAGTTGTACACAGTACTTCAGTTGTACACAGTACTTCAGTTGTACACAGTACTTCAGTTGTACACAGGACTTCAGTTGTACACAATACTTCAGTTGTACGCAGTACTTCAGTTGTAAGCAGTACTTCAGTTGTACACAGTACTTCAGTTGTACACAGTACTTCAGTTGTACACAGTACTTCAGTTGTGCACAGTACTTCAATTGTACACAGTACTTCAGTTGTACACAATACTTCAGTTGTACACAATACTTCAGTTGTGCACAGTACTTCAGTTGTACACAGTACTTCAGTTGTACACAGTACTTCAGTTGTACACAATACTTCAGTTGTACACAGTACTTCAGTTGTACACAGTACTTCACTTGTAAGCAGCACTACACAATACTTCAGTTGTACACAATACTTCAGTTGTACACAGTACTTCAGTTGTACACAATACTTCAGTTGTGCACAGTACTTCAATTGTACACAGTACTTCAGTTGTACACAATACTTCAGTTGTACACAATACTTCAGTTGTGCACAGTACTTCAGTTGTACACAGTACTTCAGTTGTACACAATACTTCAGTTGTACACAGTACTTCAGTTGTACACAGTACTTCAGTTGTAAGCAGCACTACACAATACTTCAGTTGTACAAAATACTTCAGTTGTACACAATACTTCAGCACTGAAGTACTGTGTACAACTGAAGTACTGTGCACAACTGAAGTACTGTGTACAACTGGTACACAGTACTTCAGTTGTACACAATACTTCAGTTGTACACAGTACTTCAGTTGTACACAGTACTTCAGTTGTACACAGTACTTCAGTTGTACACAGTACTTCAGTTGTACACAATACTTCAGTTGTACACAGTACTTCAGTTGTACACAGTACTTCAGTTGTAAGCAGTACTACACAATACTTCAGTTGTACACAATACTTCAGTTGTACACAATACTTCAGCACTGAAGTACTGTGCACAACTGAAGTACTGTGTACACAGTACTTCAGTTGTGCACAGTACTTCAGTTGTACACAGTACTTCAGTTGTACACAGCACTTCAGTTGTACACAATACTTCAGTTGTACACAATACTTCAGTTGTACACAGTACTTCAGTTGTACACAGTACTTCAGTTGTAAGCAGTACTTCAGTTGTACACAGTACTTCAGTTGTAAGCAGTACTTCAGTTGTACACAGTACTTCAGTTGTAAGCAGTACTTCAGTTGTACACAGTACTTCAGTTGTAAGCAGTACTTCAGTTGTACACAGTACTTCAGTTGTAAGCAGTACTTCAGTTGTACACAGTACTTCAGTTGTAAGCAGTACTTCAGTTGTACACAGTACTTCAGTTGTAAGCAGTACTTCAGTTGTACACAGTACTTCAGTTGTAAGCAGTACTTCAGTTGTACACAGTACTTCAGTTGTACACAGTACTTCAGTTGTACACAATACTTCAGTTGTAAGCAGTACTTCAGTTGTACACAGTACTTCAGTTGTAAGCAGTACTTCAGTTGTACACAGTACTTCAGTTGTAAGCAGTACTTCAGTTGTACACAGTACTTCAGTTGTAAGCAGTACTTCAGTTGTACACAGTACTTCAGTTGTACACAATACTTCAGTTGTAAGCAGTACTTCAGTTGTACACAGTACTTCAGTTGTAAGCAGTACTTCAGTTGTACACAGTACTTCAGTTGTAAGCAGTACTTCAGTTGTACACAGTACTTCAGTTGTAAGCAGTACTTCAGTTGTACACAGTACTTCAGTTGTAAGCAGTACTTCAGTTGTACACAGTACTTCAGTTGTAAGCAGTACTTCAGTTGTACACAGTACTTCAGTTGTAAGCAGTACTTCAGTTGTACACAGTACTTCAGTTGTAAGCAGTACTTCAGTTGTACACAGTACTTCAGTTGTACACAGTACTTCAGTTGTACACAGTACATCAGTTGTGCACAGTACTTCAATTGTACACAGTACTTCAGTTGTACACAGTACTTCAGTTGTACACAGTACTTCAGTTGTACACAATACTTCAGTTGTACACAATACTTCAGTTATACACAGTACTTCAGTTGTTCACAGGACTTCAGTTGTACACAATACTTCAGTTGTACAGAGTACTTCAGTTATACACAGTACTTCAGTTATACACAGTACTTCAGTTGTACACAGTACTTCAATTGTACACAGGACTTCAGTTGTACACAGTACTTCAGTTGTACGCAGTACTTCAGTTGTAAGCAGTACTTCAGTTGTACACAGTACTTCAGTTGTACACAGTACTTCAGTTGTACACAGTACATCAGTTGTGCACAGTACTTCAATTGTACACAGTACTTCAGTTGTACACAATACTTCAGTTGTACACAATACTTCAGTTGTACACAGTACTTCAGTTGTACACAGGACTTCAGTTGTACACAATACTTCAGTTGTACACAGTACTTCAGTTATACACAGTACTTCAGTTATACACAGTACTTCAGTTGTACACAGTACTTCAATTGTACACAGGACTTCAGTTGTACACAATACTTCAGTTGTACGCAGTACTTCAGTTGTACACAGGACTTCAGTTGTACACAATACTTCAGTTGTACACAGGACTTCAGTTGTACACAATACTTCAGTTGTACACAGTACTTCAGTTATACACAGTACTTCAGTTATACACAGTACTTCAGTTGTACACAGTACTTCAATTGTACACAGGACTTCAGTTGTACACAATACTTCAGTTGTACGCAGTACTTCAGTTGTAAGCAGTACTTCAGTTGTACACAGTGCTTCAGTTGTACACAGTACTTCAGTTGTACACAGTACTTCAGTTGTGCACAGTACTTCAATTGTACACAGTACTTCAGTTGTACACAATACTTCAGTTGTACACAATACTTCAGTTGTGCACAGTACTTCAGTTGTACACAGTACTTCAGTTGTACACAGTACTTCAGTTGTACACAGTACTTCAGTTGTACACAATACTTCAGTTGTACACAGTACTTCAGTTGTACACAGTACTTCAGTTGTACACAGTACTTCAGTTGTACACAGGACTTCAGTTGTACACAATACTTCAGTTGTACGCAGTACTTCAGTTGTAAGCAGTACTTCAGTTGTACACAGTACTTCAGTTGTACACAGTACTTCAGTTGTACACAGTACTTCAGTTGTGCACAGTACTTCAATTGTACACAGTACTTCAGTTGTACACAATACTTCAGTTGTACACAATACTTCAGTTGTGCACAGTACTTCAGTTGTACACAGTACTTCAGTTGTACACAGTACTTCAGTTGTACACAATACTTCAGTTGTACACAGTACTTCAGTTGTACACAGTACTTCACTTGTAAGCAGCACTACACAATACTTCAGTTGTACACAATACTTCAGTTGTACACAGTACTTCAGTTGTACACAATACTTCAGTTGTGCACAGTACTTCAATTGTACACAGTACTTCAGTTGTACACAATACTTCAGTTGTACACAATACTTCAGTTGTGCACAGTACTTCAGTTGTACACAGTACTTCAGTTGTACACAATACTTCAGTTGTACACAGTACTTCAGTTGTACACAGTACTTCAGTTGTAAGCAGCACTACACAATACTTCAGTTGTACAAAATACTTCAGTTGTACACAATACTTCAGCACTGAAGTACTGTGTACAACTGAAGTACTGTGCACAACTGAAGTACTGTGTACAACTGGTACACAGTACTTCAGTTGTACACAATACTTCAGTTGTACACAGTACTTCAGTTGTACACAGTACTTCAGTTGTACACAGTACTTCAGTTGTACACAGTACTTCAGTTGTACACAATACTTCAGTTGTACACAGTACTTCAGTTGTACACAGTACTTCAGTTGTAAGCAGTACTACACAATACTTCAGTTGTACACAATACTTCAGTTGTACACAATACTTCAGCACTGAAGTACTGTGCACAACTGAAGTACTGTGTACACAGTACTTCAGTTGTGCACAGTACTTCAGTTGTACACAGTACTTCAGTTGTACACAGCACTTCAGTTGTACACAATACTTCAGTTGTACACAATACTTCAGTTGTACACAGTACTTCAGTTGTACACAGTACTTCAGTTGTAAGCAGTACTTCAGTTGTACACAGTACTTCAGTTGTAAGCAGTACTTCAGTTGTACACAGTACTTCAGTTGTAAGCAGTACTTCAGTTGTACACAGTACTTCAGTTGTAAGCAGTACTTCAGTTGTACACAGTACTTCAGTTGTAAGCAGTACTTCAGTTGTACACAGTACTTCAGTTGTAAGCAGTACTTCAGTTGTACACAGTACTTCAGTTGTAAGCAGTACTTCAGTTGTACACAGTACTTCAGTTGTAAGCAGTACTTCAGTTGTACACAGTACTTCAGTTGTACACAGTACTTCAGTTGTACACAGTACATCAGTTGTGCACAGTACTTCAATTGTACACAGTACTTCAGTTGTACACAGTACTTCAGTTGTACACAGTACTTCAGTTGTACACAATACTTCAGTTGTACACAATACTTCAGTTATACACAGTACTTCAGTTGTACACAGGACTTCAGTTGTACACAATACTTCAGTTGTACAGAGTACTTCAGTTATACACAGTACTTCAGTTATACACAGTACTTCAGTTGTACACAGTACTTCAATTGTACACAGGACTTCAGTTGTACACAGTACTTCAGTTGTACGCAGTACTTCAGTTGTAAGCAGTACTTCAGTTGTACACAGTACTTCAGTTGTACACAGTACTTCAGTTGTACACAGTACATCAGTTGTGCACAGTACTTCAATTGTACACAGTACTTCAGTTGTACACAATACTTCAGTTGTACACAATACTTAAGTTGTACACAGTACTTCAGTTGTACACAGGACTTCAGTTGTACACAATACTTCAGTTGTACACAGTACTTCAGTTATACACAGTACTTCAGTTATACACAGTACTTCAGTTATACACAGTACTTCAGTTGTACACAGTACTTCAATTGTACACAGGACTTCAGTTGTACACAGTACTTCAGTTGTGCACAGTACTTCAATTGTACACAGTACTTCAGTTGTACACAATACTTCAGTTGTACACAATACTTCAGTTGTGCACAGTACTTCAGTTGTACACAGTACTTCAGTTGTACACAGTACTTCAGTTGTACACAATACTTCAGTTGTACACAGTACTTCAGTTGTACACAGTACTTCACTTGTAAGCAGCACTACACAATACTTCAGTTGTACACAATACTTCAGTTGTACACAGTACTTCAGTTGTACACAATACTTCAGTTGTGCACAGTACTTCAATTGTACACAGTACTTCAGTTGTACACAATACTTCAGTTGTACACAATACTTCAGTTGTGCACAGTACTTCAGTTGTACACAGTACTTCAGTTGTACACAATACTTCAGTTGTACACAGTACTTCAGTTGTACACAGTACTTCAGTTGTAAGCAGCACTACACAATACTTCAGTTGTACACAATACTTCAGTTGTACACAATACTTCAGCACTGAAGTACTGTGTACAACTGAAGTACTGTGCACAACTGAAGTACTGTGTACAACTGGTACACAGTACTTCAGTTGTACACAATACTTCAGTTGTACACAGTACTTCAGTTCTACACAGTACTTCAGTTGTACACAGTACTTCAGTTGTAAGCAGTACATCAGTTGGACACAGTACTTCAGTTGTACACAATACTTCAGTTGTACACAGTACTTCAGTTGTACACAGTACTTCAGTTGTAAGCAGTACTACACAATACTTCAGTTGTACACAATACTTCAGTTGTACACAATACTTCAGCACTGAAGTACTGTGCACAACTGAAGTACTGTGTACACAGTACTTCAGTTGTGCACAGTACTTCAGTTGTACACAGTACTTCAGTTGTACACAGCACTTCAGTTGTACACAATACTTCAGTTGTACACAATACTTCAGTTGTACACAGTACTTCAGTTGTACACAGTACTTCAGTTGTAAGCAGTACTTCAGTTGTACACAGTACTTCAGTTGTAAGCAGTACTTCAGTTGTACACAGTACTTCAGTTGTAAGCAGTACTTCAGTTGTACACAGAACTTCAGTTGTACACAGGACTTCAGTTGTACACAATACTTCAGTTGTACACAGTACTTCAGTTATACACAGTACTTCAGTTATACACAGTACTTCAGTTGTACACAGTACTTCAATTGTACACAGGACTTCAGTTGTACACAATACTTCAGTTGTACGCAGTACTTCAGTTGTACACAGGACTTCAGTTGTACACAATACTTCAGTTGTACACAGGACTTCAGTTGTACAAAATACTTCAGTTGTACACAGTACTTCAGTTATACACAGTACTTCAGTTATACACAGTACTTCAGTTGTACACAGTACTTCAATTGTACACAGGACTTCAGTTGTACACAATACTTCAGTTGTACGCAGTACTTCAGTTGTAAGCAGTACTTCAGTTGTACACAGTACTTCAGTTGTACACAGTACTTCAGTTGTACACAGTACTTCAGTTGTGCACAGTACTTCAATTGTACACAGTACTTCAGTTGTACACAATACTTCAGTTGTACACAATACTTCAGTTGTGCACAGTACTTCAGTTGTACACAGTACTTCAGTTGTACACAGTACTTCAGTTGTACACAATACTTCAGTTGTACACAGTACTTCAGTTGTACACAGTACTTCAGTTGTACACAGTACTTCAGTTGTACACAGTACTTCAATTGTACACAGGACTTCAGTTGTACACAATACTTCAGTTGTACGCAGTACTTCAGTTGTAAGCAGTACTTCAGTTGTACACAGTACTTCAGTTGTGCACAGTACTTCAATTGTACACAGTACTTCAGTTGTACACAATACTTCAGTTGTACACAATACTTCAGTTGTGCACAGTACTTCAGTTGTACACAGTACTTCAGTTGTACACAGTACTTCAGTTGTACACAATACTTCAGTTGTACACAGTACTTCAGTTGTACACAGTACTTCACTTGTAAGCAGCACTACACAATACTTCAGTTGTACACAATACTTCAGTTGTACACAGTACTTCAGTTGTACACAATACTTCAGTTGTGCACAGTACTTCAATTGTACACAGTACTTCAGTTGTACACAATACTTCAGTTGTACACAATACTTCAGTTGTGCACAGTACTTCAGTTGTACACAGTACTTCAGTTGTACACAATACTTCAGTTGTACACAGTACTTCAGTGGTACACAGTACTTCAGTTGTAAGCAGCACTACACAATACTTCAGTTGTACACAATACTTCAGTTGTGCACAATACTTCAGCACTGAAGTACTGTGTACAACTGAAGTACTGTGCACAACTGAAGTACTGTGTACAACTGGTACACAGTACTTCAGTTGTACACAATACTTCAGTTGTACACAGTACTTCAGTTGTACACAGTACTTCAGTTGTACACAGTACTTCAGTTGTAAGCAGTACTTCAGTTGTACACAGTACTTCAGTTGTACACAATACTTCAGTTGTACACAGTACTTCAGTTGTACACAGTACTTCAGTTGTAAGCAGTACTACACAATACTTCAGTTGTACACAATACTTCAGTTGTACACAATACTTCAGCACTGAAGTACTGTGCACAACTAAAGTACTGTGTACACAGTACTTCAGTTGTGCACAGTACTTCAGTTGTACACAGTACTTCAGTTGTACACAGCACTTCAGTTGTACACAATACTTCAGTTGTACACAATACTTCAGTTGTACACAGTACTTCAGTTGTACACAGTACTTCAGTTGTAAGCAGTACTTCAGTTGTACACAGTACTTCAGTTGTAAGCAGTACTTCAGTTGTACACAGTACTTCAGTTGTAAGCAGTACTTCAGTTGTACACAGTACTTCAGTTGTAAGCAGTACTTCAGTTGTACACAGTACTTCAGTTGTAAGCAGTACTTCAGTTGTACACAGTACTTCAGTTGTAAGCAGTACTTCAGTTGTACACAGTACTTCAGTTGTAAGCAGTACTTCAGTTGTACACAGTACTTCAGTTGTAAGCAGTACTTCAGTTGTACACAGTACTTCAGTTGTACACAGTACTTCAGTTGTACACAATACTTCAGTTGTACACAATACTTCAGTTATACACAGTACTTCAGTTGTACACAGGACTTCAGTTGTACACAATACTTCAGTTGTACAGAGTACTTCAGTTATACACAGTACTTCAGTTATACACAGTACTTCAGTTGTACACAGTACTTCAATTGTACACAGGACTTCAGTTGTACACAGTACTTCAGTTGTACGCAGTACTTCAGTTGTAAGCAGTACTTCAGTTGTACACAGTACTTCAGTTGTACACAGTACTTCAGTTGTACACAGTACATCAGTTGTGCACAGTACTTCAATTGTACACAGTACTTCAGTTGTACACAATACTTCAGTTGTACACAATACTTCAGTTGTACACAATACTTCAGTTGTACACAATACTTCAGTTGTACACAGTACTTCAGTTGTACACAGGACTTCAGTTGTACACAGTACTTCAGTTGTACACAGTACATCAGTTGTGCACAGTACTTCAATTGTACACAGTACTTCAGTTGTACACAGTACTTCAGTTGTACACAGTACTTCAGTTGTACACAATACTTCAGTTATACACAGTACTTCAGTTGTACACAGGACTTCAGTTGTACACAATACTTCAGTTGTACAGAGTACTTCAGTTATACACAGTACTTCAGTTATACACAGTACTTCAGTTGTACACAGTACTTCAATTGTACACAGGACTTCAGTTGTACACAGTACTTCAGTTGTACGCAGTACTTCAGTTGTAAGCAGTACTTCAGTTGTACACAGTACTTCAGTTGTACACAGTACTTCAGTTGTACACAGTACATCAGTTGTGCACAGTACTTCAATTGTACACAGTACTTCAGTTGTACACAATACTTCAGTTGTACACAATACTTCAGTTGTACACAGTACTTCAGTTGTACACAGGACTTCAGTTGTACACAATACTTCAGTTGTACACAGTACTTCAGTTATACACAGTACTTCAGTTATACACAGTACTTCAGTTATACACAGTACTTCAGTTGTACACAGTACTTCAATTGTACACAGGACTTCAGTTGTACACAGTACTTCAGTTGTGTACAGTACTTCAATTGTACACAGTACTTCAGTTGTACACAATACTTCAGTTGTACACAATACTTCAGTTGTGCACAGTACTTCAGTTGTACACAGTACTTCAGTTGTACACAGTACTTCAGTTGTACACAATACTTCAGTTGTACACAGTACTTCAGTTGTACACAGTACTTCACTTGTAAGCAGCACTACACAATACTTCAGTTGTACACAATACTTCAGTTGTACACAGTACTTAAGTTGTACACAATACTTCAGTTGTGCACAGTACTTCAATTGTACACAGTACTTCAGTTGTACACAATACTTCAGTTGTACACAATACTTCAGTTGTGCACAGTACTTCAGTTGTACACAGTACTTCAGTTGTACACAATACTTCAGTTGTACACAGTACTTCAGTTGTACACAGTACTTCAGTTGTAAGCAGCACTACACAATACTTCAGTTGTACACAATACTTCAGTTGTACACAATACTTCAGCACTGAAGTACTGTGTACAACTGAAGTACTGTGCACAACTGAAGTACTGTGTACAACTGGTACACAGTACTTCAGTTGTACACAATACTTCAGTTGTACACAGTACTTCAGTTCTACACAGTACTTCAGTTGTACACAGTACTTCAGTTGTAAGCAGTACATCAGTTGTACACAGTACTTCAGTTGTACACAATACTTCAGTTGTACACAGTACTTCAGTTGTACACAGTACTTCAGTTGTAAGCAGTACTACACAATACTTCAGTTGTACACAATACTTCAGTTGTACACAATACTTCAGCACTGAAGTACTGTGCACAACTGAAGTACTGTGTACACAGTACTTCAGTTGTGCACAGTACTTCAGTTGTACACAGTACTTCAGTTGTACACAGCACTTCAGTTGTACACAATACTTCAGTTGTACACAATACTTCAGTTGTACACAGTACTTCAGTTGTACACAGTACTTCAGTTGTAAGCAGTACTTCAGTTGTACACAGTACTTCAGTTGTAAGCAGTACTTCAGTTGTACACAGTACTTCAGTTGTAAGCAGTACTTCAGTTGTACACAGAACTTCAGTTGTACACAGGACTTCAGTTGTACACAATACTTCAGTTGTACACAGTACTTCAGTTATACACAGTACTTCAGTTATACACAGTACTTCAGTTGTACACAGTACTTCAATTGTACACAGGACTTCAGTTGTACACAATACTTCAGTTGTACGCAGTACTTCAGTTGTACACAGGACTTCAGTTGTACACAATACTTCAGTTGTACACAGGACTTCAGTTGTACAAAATACTTCAGTTGTACACAGTACTTCAGTTATACACAGTACTTCAGTTATACACAGTACTTCAGTTGTACACAGTACTTCAATTGTACACAGGACTTCAGTTGTACACAATACTTCAGTTGTACGCAGTACTTCAGTTGTAAGCAGTACTTCAGTTGTACACAGTACTTCAGTTGTACACAGTACTTCAGTTGTACACAGTACTTCAGTTGTGCACAGTACTTCAATTGTACACAGTACTTCAGTTGTACACAATACTTCAGTTGTACACAATACTTCAGTTGTGCACAGTACTTCAGTTGTACACAGTACTTCAGTTGTACACAGTACTTCAGTTGTACACAATACTTCAGTTGTACACAGTACTTCAGTTGTACACAGTACTTCAGTTGTACACAGTACTTCAGTTGTACACAGTACTTCAATTGTACACAGGACTTCAGTTGTACACAATACTTCAGTTGTACGCAGTACTTCAGTTGTAAGCAGTACTTCAGTTGTACACAGTACTTCAGTTGTACACAGTACTTCAGTTGTGCACAGTACTTCAATTGTACACAGTACTTCAGTTGTACACAATACTTCAGTTGTACACAATACTTCAGTTGTGCACAGTACTTCAGTTGTACACAGTACTTCAGTTGTACACAGTACTTCAGTTGTACACAATACTTCAGTTGTACACAGTACTTCAGTTGTACACAGTACTTCACTTGTAAGCAGCACTACACAATACTTCAGTTGTACACAATACTTCAGTTGTACACAGTACTTCAGTTGTACACAATACTTCAGTTGTGCACAGTACTTCAATTGTACACAGTACTTCAGTTGTACACAATACTTCAGTTGTACACAATACTTCAGTTGTGCACAGTACTTCAGTTGTACACAGTACTTCAGTTGTACACAATACTTCAGTTGTACACAGTACTTCAGTGGTACACAGTACTTCAGTTGTAAGCAGCACTACACAATACTTCAGTTGTACACAATACTTCAGTTGTGCACAATACTTCAGCACTGAAGTACTGTGTACAACTGAAGTACTGTGCACAACTGAAGTACTGTGTACAACTGGTACACAGTACTTCAGTTGTACACAATACTTCAGTTGTACACAGTACTTCAGTTGTACACAGTACTTCAGTTGTACACAGTACTTCAGTTGTAAGCAGTACTTCAGTTGTACACAGTACTTCAGTTGTACACAATACTTCAGTTGTACACAATACTTCAGTTGTACACAGTACTTCAGTTGTAAGCAGTACTACACAATACTTCAGTTGTACACAATACTTCAGTTGTACACAATACTTCAGCACTGAAGTACTGTGCACAACTAAAGTACTGTGTACACAGTACTTCAGTTGTGCACAGTACTTCAGTTGTACACAGTACTTCAGTTGTACACAGCACTTCAGTTGTACACAATACTTCAGTTGTACACAATACTTCAGTTGTACACAGTACTTCAGTTGTAAGCAGTACTTCAGTTGTACACAGTACTTCAGTTGTAAGCAGTACTTCAGTTGTACACAGTACTTCAGTTGTAAGCAGTACTTCAGTTGTACACAGTACTTCAGTTGTAAGCAGTACTTCAGTTGTACACAGTACTTCAGTTGTAAGCAGTACTTCAGTTGTACACAGTACTTCAGTTGTAAGCAGTACTTCAGTTGTACACAGTACTTCAGTTGTAAGCAGTACTTCAGTTGTACACAGTACTTCAGTTGTAAGCAGTACTTCAGTTGTACACAGTACTTCAGTTGTACACAGTACTTCAGTTGTACACAATACTTCAGTTGTACACAATACTTCAGTTATACACAGTACTTCAGTTGTACACAGGACTTCAGTTGTACACAATACTTCAGTTGTACAGAGTACTTCAGTTATACACAGTACTTCAGTTATACACAGTACTTCAGTTGTACACAGTACTTCAATTGTACACAGGACTTCAGTTGTACACAGTACTTCAGTTGTACGCAGTACTTCAGTTGTAAGCAGTACTTCAGTTGTACACAGTACTTCAGTTGTACACAGTACTTCAGTTGTACACAGTACATCAGTTGTGCACAGTACTTCAATTGTACACAGTACTTCAGTTGTACACAATACTTCAGTTGTACACAATACTTCAGTTGTACACAATACTTCAGTTGTACACAATACTTCAGTTGTACACAGTACTTCAGTTGTACACAGGACTTCAGTTGTACACAATACTTCAGTTGTACACAGTACTTCAGTTATACACAGTACTTCAGTTATACACAGTACTTCAGTTATACACAGTACTTCAGTTGTACACAGTACTTCAATTGTACACAGGACTTCAGTTGTACACAATACTTCAGTTGTACGCAGTACTTCAGTTGTAAGCAGTACTTCAGTTGTACACAGTACTTGAGTTGTACACAATACTTCAGTTGTACACAATACTTCAGTTGTGCACAGTACTTCAGTTGTACACAGTACTTCAGTTGTACACAGTACTTCAGTTGTACACAATACTTCAGTTGTACACAGTACTTCAGTTGTACACAGTACTTCACTTGTAAGCAGCACTACACAATACTTCAGTTGTACACAATACTTCAGTTGTACACAGTACTTCAGTTGTACACAATACTTCAGTTGTGCACAGTACTTCAATTGTACACAGTACTTCAGTTGTACACAATACTTCAGTTGTACACAATACTTCAGTTGTGCACAGTACTTCAGTTGTACACAGTACTTCAGTTGTACACAATACTTCAGTTGTACACAGTACTTCAGTTGTACACAGTACTTCAGTTGTAAGCAGCACTACACAATACTTCAGTTGTACACAATACTTCAGTTGTGCACAATACTTCAGCACTGAAGTACTGTGTACAACTGAAGTACTGTGCACAACTGAAGTACTGTGTACAACTGGTACACAGTACTTCAGTTGTACACAATACTTCAGTTGTACACAGTACTTCAGTTGTACACAGTACTTCAGTTGTACACAGTACTTCAGTTGTAAGCAGTACTTCAGTTGTACACAGTACTTCAGTTGTACACAATACTTCAGTTGTACACAGTACTTCAGTTGTACACAGTACTTCAGTTGTAAGCAGTACTACACAATACTTCAGTTGTACACAATACTTCAGTTGTACACAATACTTCAGCACTGAAGTACTGTGCACAACTAAAGTACTGTGTACACAGTACTTCAGTTGTGCACAGTACTTCAGTTGTACACAGTACTTCAGTTGTACACAGCACTTCAGTTGTACACAATACTTCAGTTGTACACAATACTTCAGTTGTACACAGTACTTCAGTTGTACACAGTACTTCAGTTGTAAGCAGTACTTCAGTTGTACACAGTACTTCAGTTGTAAGCAGTACTTCAGTTGTACACAGTACTTCAGTTGTAAGCAGTACTTCAGTTGTACACAGTACTTCAGTTGTAAGCAGTACTTCAGTTGTACACAGTACTTCAGTTGTAAGCAGTACTTCAGTTGTACACAGTACTTCAGTTGTAAGCAGTACTTCAGTTGTACACAGTACTTCAGTTGTAAGCAGTACTTCAGTTGTACACAGTACTTCAGTTGTAAGCAGTACTTCAGTTGTACACAGTACTTCAGTTGTACACAGTACTTCAGTTGTACACAATACTTCAGTTGTACACAATACTTCAGTTATACACAGTACTTCAGTTGTACACAGGACTTCAGTTGTACACAATACTTCAGTTGTACAGAGTACTTCAGTTGTACACAGCACTTCAGTTGTACACAATACTTCAGTTGTACACAATACTTCAGTTGTACACAGTACTTCAGTTGTACACAGTACTTCAGTTGTAAGCAGTACTTCAGTTGTACACAGTACTTCAGTTGTAAGCAGTACTTCAGTTGTACACAGTACTTCAGTTGTAAGCAGTACTTCAGTTGTACACAGTACTTCAGTTGTAAGCAGTACTTCAGTTGTACACAGTACTTCAGTTGTAAGCAGTACTTCAGTTGTACACAGTACTTCAGTTGTAAGCAGTACTTCAGTTGTACACAGTACTTCAGTTGTAAGCAGTACTTCAGTTGTACACAGTACTTCAGTTGTACACAGTACTTCAGTTGTACACAATACTTCAGTTGTACACAATACTTCAGTTATACACAGTACTTCAGTTGTACACAGGACTTCAGTTGTACACAATACTTCAGTTGTACAGAGTACTTCAGTTATACACAGTACTTCAGTTATACACAGTACTTCAATTGTACACAGGACTTCAGTTGTACACAGTACTTCAGTTGTACGCAGTACTTCAGTTGTAAGCAGTACTTCAGTTGTACACAGTACTTCAGTTGTACACAGTACTTCAGTTGTACACAGTACATCAGTTGTGCACAGTACTTCAATTGTACACAGTACTTCAGTTGTACACAATACTTCAGTTGTACACAATACTTCAGTTGTACACAGTACTTCAGTTGTACACAGGACTTCAGTTGTACACAATACTTCAGTTGTACACAGTACTTCAGTTATACACAGTACTTCAGTTATACACAGTACTTCAGTTATACACAGTACTTCAGTTGTACACAGTACTTCAATTGTACACAGGACTTCAGTTGTACACAATACTTCAGTTGTACGCAGTACTTCAGTTGTAAGCAGTACTTCAGTTGTACACAGTACTTCAGTTGTACACAGTACTTCAGTTGTACACAGTACTTCAGTTGTGCACAGTACTTCAATTGTACACAGTACTTCAGTTGTACACAATACTTCAGTTGTACACAATACTTCAGTTGTGCACAGTACTTCAGTTGTACACAGTACTTCAGTTGTACACATGACTTCAGTTGTACACAATACTTCAGTTGTACACAGTACTTCAGTTGTACACAGTACTTCAGTTGTAAGCAGCACTACACAATACTTCAGTTGTACACAATACTTCAGTTGTACACAATACTTCAGCACTGAAGTACTGTGTACAACTGAAGTACTGTGCACAACTGAAGTACTGTGTACAACTGGTACACAGTACTTCAGTTGTACACAATACTTCAGTTGTACACAGTACTTCAGTTGTACACAGTACTTCAGTTGTACACAGTACTTCAGTTGTAAGCAGTACTTCAGTTGTACACAGTACTTCAGTTGTACACAATACTTCAGTTGTACACAGTACTTCAGTTGTACACAGTACTTCAGTTGTAAGCAGTACTACACAATACTTCAGTTGTACACAATACTTCAGTTGTACACAGAACTTCAGTTGTACACAATACTTCAGTTGTACACAGTACTTCAGTTATACACAGTACTTCAGTTATACACAGTACTTCAGTTGTACACAGTACTTCAATTGTACACAGGACTTCAGTTGTACACAATACTTCAGTTGTACGCAGTACTTCAGTTGTAAGCAGTACTTCAGTTGTACACAGTACTTCAGTTGTACACAATACTTCAGTTGTACACAATACTTCAGTTGTGCACAGTACTTCAGTTGTACATAGTACTTCAGTTGTACACAGTACTTCAGTTGTACACAATACTTCAGTTGTACACAGTACTTCAGTTGTACACAGTACTTCAGTTGTACACAGTACTTCAGTTGTACACAATACTTCAGTTGTACACAATACTTCAGTTGTACACAGTACTTCAGTTGTACACAGTACTTCAGTTGTACACAGTACTTCAGTTGTGCACAGTACTTCAATTGTACACAGTACTTCAGTTGTACACAATACTTCAGTTGTACACAATACTTCAGTTGTGCACAGTACTTCAGTTGTACACAGTACTTCAGTTGTACACAGTACTTCAGTTGTACACAATACTTCAGTTGTACACAATACTTCAGTTATACACAGTACTTCAGTTGTACACAGGACTTCAGTTGTACACAATACTTCAGTTGTACAGAGTACTTCAGTTATACACAGTACTTCAGTTATACACAGTACTTCAGTTGTACACAGTACTTCAATTGTACACAGGACTTCAGTTGTACACAGTACTTCAGTTGTACGCAGTACTTCAGTTGTAAGCAGTACTTCAGTTGTACACAGTACTTCAGTTGTACACAGTACATCAGTTGTGCACAGTACTTCAATTGTACACAGTACTTCAGTTGTACACAATACTTCAGTTGTACACAATACTTCAGTTATACACAGTACTTCAGTTGTACACAGGACTTCAGTTGTACACAATACTTCAGTTGTACACAGTACTTCAGTTATACACAGTACTTCAGTTATACACAGTACTTCAGTTGTACACAGTACTTCAATTGTACACAGGACTTCAGTTGTACACAATACTTCAGTTGTACGCAGTACTTCAGTTGTAAGCAGTACTTCAGTTGTACACAGTACTTCAGTTGTACACAGTACTTCAGTTGTACACAGTACTTCAGTTGTGCACAGTACTTCAATTGTACACAGTACTTCAGTTGTACACAATACTTCAGTTGTACACAATACTTCAGTTATACACAGTACTTCAGTTGTACACAGGACTTCAGTTGTACACAATACTTCAGTTGTACACAGTACTTCAGTTATACACAGTACTTCAGTTATACACAGTACTTCAGTTGTACACAGTACTTCAATTGTACACAGGACTTCAGTTGTACACAATACTTCAGTTGTACGCAGTACTTCAGTTGTAAGCAGTACTTCAGTTGTACACAGTACTTTAGTTGTACACAATACTTCAGTTGTACACAGTACTTCAGTTGTACACAATACTTCAGTTGTGCACAGTACTTCAATTGTACACAGTACTTCAGTTGTACACAATACTTCAGTTGTACACAATACTTCAGTTGTGCACAGTACTTCAGTTGTACACAGTACTTCAGTTGTACACAATACTTCAGTTGTACACAGTACTTCAGTTGTACACAGTACTTCAGTTGTAAGCAGCACTACACAATACTTCAGTTGTACACAATACTTCAGTTGTACACAATACTTTAGCACTGAAGTACTGTGTACAACTGAAGTACTGTGCACAACTGAAGTACTGTGTACAACTGGTACACAGTACTTCAGTTGTACACAATACTTCAGTTGTACACAGTACTTCAGTTGTACACAGTACTTCAGTTGTACACAGTACTTCAGTTGTAAGCAGTACTTCAGTTGTACACAGTACTTCAGTTGTACACAATACTTCAGTTGTACACAGTACTTCAGTTGTACACAGTACTTCAGTTGTAAGCAGTACTACACAATACTTCAGTTGTACACAATACTTCAGTTGTACACAATACTTCAGCACTGAAGTACTGTGCACAACTGAAGTACTGTGTACACAGTACTTCAGTTGTGCACAGTACTTCAGTTGTACACAGTACTTCAGTTGTACACAGCACTTCAGTTGTACACAATACTTCAGTTGTACACAATACTTCAGTTGTACACAGTACTTCAGTTGTACACAGTACTTCAGTTGTAAGCAGTACTTCAGTTGTACACAGTACTTCAGTTGTAAGCAGTACTTCAGTTGTACACAGTACTTCAGTTGTAAGCAGTACTTCAGTTGTACACAGTACTTCAGTTGTAAGCAGTACTTCAGTTGTACACAGTACTTCAGTTGTAAGCAGTACTTCAGTTGTACACAGCACTTCAGTTGTAAGCAGTACTTCAGTTGTACACAGTACTTCAGTTGTAAGCAGTACTTCAGTTGTACACAGTACTTCAGTTGTAAGCAGTACTTCAGTTGTACACAGTACTTCAGTTGTACACAGTACTTCAGTTGTACACAGTACATCAGTTGTGCACAGTACTTCAATTGTACACAGTACTTCAGTTGTACACAGTACTTCAGTTGTACACAGTACTTCAGTTGTACACAATACTTCAGTTGTACACAATACTTCAGTTATACACAGTACTTCAGTTGTACACAGGACTTCAGTTGTACACAATACTTCAGTTGTACAGAGTACTTCAGTTATACACAGTACTTCAGTTATACACAGTACCTCAGTTGTACACAGTACTTCAATTGTACACAGGACTTCAGTTGTACACAGTACTTCAGTTGTACGCAGTACTTCAGTTGTAAGCAGTACTTCAGTTGTACACAGTACTTCAGTTGTACACAGTACTTCAGTTGTACACTGTACATCAGTTGTGCACAGTACTTCAATTGTACACAGTACTTCAGTTGTACACAATACTTCAGTTGTACACAATACTTCAGTTGTGCACAGTACTTCAGTTGCACACAGTACTTCAGTTGTACACAGTACTTCAGTTGTACACAATACTTCAGTTGTACACAGTACTTCAGTTGTACACAGTACTTCAGTTGTACACAGTACATCAGTTGTGCACAGTACTTCAATTGTACACAGTACTTCAGTTGTGCACAGTACTTCAGTTGTACACAGTACTTCAGTTGTACACAATACTTCAGTTGTACACAGTACTTCAGTTGTACACAGTACTTCAGTTGTAAGCAGCACTACACAATACTTCAGTTGTACACAATACTTCAGTTGTACACAATACTTCAGCACTGAAGTACTGTGTACAACTGAAGTACTGTGCACAACTGAAGTACTGTGTACAACTGGTACACAGTACTTCAGTTGTACACAATACTTCAGTTGTACACAGTACTTCAGTTGTACACAGTACTTCAGTTGTACACAGTACTTCAGTTGTAAGCAGTACTTCAGTTGTACACAGTACTTCAGTTGTACACAATACTTCAGTTGTACACAATACTTCAGTTGTACACAGTACTTCAGTTGTACACAGTACTTCAGTTGTAAGCAGTACTTCAGTTGTACACAGTACTTCAGTTGTAAGCAGTACTTCAGTTGTACACAGTACTTCAGTTGTAAGCAGTACTTCAGTTGTACACAGTACTTCAGTTGTAAGCAGTACTTCAGTTGTACACAGTACATCAGTTGTGCACAGTACTTCAATTGTACACAGTACTTCAGTTGTACACAGTACTTCAGTTGTACACAGTACTTCAGTTGTACACAATACTTCAGTTGTACACAATACTTCAGTTATACACAGTACTTCAGTTGTACACAGGACTTCAGTTGTACACAATACTTCAGTTGTACAGAGTACTTCAGTTATACACAGTACTTCAGTTATACACAGTACTTCAGTTGTACACAGTACTTCAATTGTACACAGGACTTCAGTTGTACACAGTACTTCAGTTGTACGCAGTACTTCAGTTGTAAGCAGTACTTCAGTTGTACACAGTACTTCAGTTGTACACAGTACTTCAGTTGTACACAGTACATCAGTTGTGCACAGTACTTCAATTGTACACAGTACTTCAGTTGTACACAATACTTCAGTTGTACACAATACTTCAGTTGTGCACAGTACTTCAGTTGTACACAGTACTTCAGTTGTACACAGTACTTCAGTTGTACACAGTACTTCAGTTGTAAGCAGTACTTCAGTTGTACACAGTACTTCAGTTGTAAGCAGTACTTCAGTTGTACACAGTACTTCAGTTGTAAGCAGTACTTCAGTTGTACACAGTACTTCAGTTGTAAGCAGTACTTCAGTTGTACACAGCACTTCAGTTGTAAGCAGTACTTCAGTTGTACACAGTACTTCAGTTGTAAGCAGTACTTCAGTTGTACACAGTACTTCAGTTGTAAGCAGTACTTCAGTTGTACACAGTACTTCAGTTGTACACAGTACTTCAGTTGTACACAGTACATCAGTTGTGCACAGTACTTCAATTGTACACAGTACTTCAGTTGTACACAGTACTTCAGTTGTACACAGTACTTCAGTTGTACACAATACTTCAGTTGTACACAATACTTCAGTTATACACAGTACTTCAGTTGTACACAGGACTTCAGTTGTACACAATACTTCAGTTGTACAGAGTACTTCAGTTATACACAGTACTTCAGTTATACACAGTACCTCAGTTGTACACAGTACTTCAATTGTACACAGGACTTCAGTTGTACACAGTACTTCAGTTGTACGCAGTACTTCAGTTGTAAGCAGTACTTCAGTTGTACACAGTACTTCAGTTGTACACAGTACTTCAGTTGTACACTGTACATCAGTTGTGCACAGTACTTCAATTGTACACAGTACTTCAGTTGTACACAATACTTCAGTTGTACACAATACTTCAGTTGTGCACAGTACTTCAGTTGCACACAGTACTTCAGCTGTACACAGTACTTCAGTTGTACACAATACTTCAGTTGTACACAGTACTTCAGTTGTACACAGTACTTCAGTTGTACACAGTACATCAGTTGTGCACAGTACTTCAATTGTACACAGTACTTCAGTTGTGCACAGTACTTCAGTTGTACACAGTACTTCAGTTGTACACAATACTTCAGTTGTACACAGTACTTCAGTTGTACACAGTACTTCAGTTGTAAGCAGCACTACACAATACTTCAGTTGTACACAATACTTCAGTTGTACACAATACTTCAGCACTGAAGTACTGTGTACAACTGAAGTACTGTGCACAACTGAAGTACTGTGTACAACTGGTACACAGTACTTCAGTTGTACACAATACTTCAGTTGTACACAGTACTTCAGTTGTACACAGTACTTCAGTTGTACACAGTACTTCAGTTGTAAGCAGTACTTCAGTTGTACACAGTACTTCAGTTGTACACAATACTTCAGTTGTACACAATACTTCAGTTGTACACAGTACTTCAGTTGTACACAGTACTTCAGTTGTAAGCAGTACTTCAGTTGTACACAGTACTTCAGTTGTAAGCAGTACTTCAGTTGTACACAGTACTTCAGTTGTAAGCAGTACTTCAGTTGTACACAGTACTTCAGTTGTACACAGTACTTCAGTTGTACACAATACTTCAGTTGTACACAATACTTCAGTTATACACAGTACTTCAGTTGTACACAGGACTTCAGTTGTACACAATACTTCAGTTGTACAGAGTACTTCAGTTATACACAGTACTTCAGTTATACACAGTACTTCAGTTGTACACAGTACTTCAATTGTACACAGGACTTCAGTTGTACACAGTACTTCAGTTGTACGCAGTACTTCAGTTGTAAGCAGTACTTCAGTTGTACACAGTACTTCAGTTGTACACAGTACTTCAGTTGTACACAGTACATCAGTTGTGCACAGTACTTCAATTGTACACAGTACTTCAGTTGTACACAATACTTCAGTTGTACACAATACTTCAGTTGTGCACAGTACTTCAGTTGTACACAGTACTTCAGTTGTACACAGTACTTCAGTTGTACACAGTACTTCAGTTGTACACAGTACTTCAGTTGTACACAATACTTCAGTTGTACACAATACTTCAGTTGTGCACAGTACTTCAGTTGTACACAGTACTTCAGTTGTACACAATACTTCAGTTGTACACAGTACTTCAGTTGTACACAGTACTTCAGTTGTAAGCAGCACTACACAATACTTCAGTTGTACACAATACTTCAGTTGTACACAATACTTCAGCACTGAAGTACTGTGTACAACTGAAGTACTGTGCACAACTGAAGTACTGTGTACAACTGGTACACAGTACTTCAGTTGTACACAATACTTCAGTTGTACACAGTACTTCAGTTGTACACAGTACTTCAGTTGTACACAGTACTTCAGTTGTAAGCAGTACTTCAGTTGTACACAGTACTTCAGTTGTACACAATACTTCAGTTGTACACAGTACTTCAGTTGTACACAGTACTTCAGTTGTAAGCAGTACTACACAATACTTCAGTTGTACACAATACTTCAGTTGTACACAATACTTCAGCACTGAAGTACTGTGCACAACTGAAGTACTGTGTACACAGTACTTCAGTTGTGCACAGTACTTCAGTTGTACACAGTACTTCAGTTGTACACAGCACTTCAGTTGTACACAATACTTCAGTTGTACACAATACTTCAGTTGTACACAGTACTTCAGTTGTACACAGTACTTCAGTTGTAAGCAGTACTTCAGTTGTACACAGTACTTCAGTTGTAAGCAGTACTTCAGTTGTACACAGTACTTCAGTTGTAAGCAGTACTTCAGTTGTACACAGTACTTCAGTTGTAAGCAGTACTTCAGTTGTACACAGTACTTCAGTTGTAAGCAGTACTTAAGTTGTACACAGTACTTCAGTTGTAAGGAGTACTTCAGTTGTACACAGTACTTCAGTTGTAAGCAGTACTTCAGTTGTACACAGTACTTCAGTTGTAAGCAGTACTTCAGTTGTACACAGTACTTCAGTTGTACACAGTACTTCAGTTGTACACAGTACATCAGTTGTGCACAGTACTTCAATTGTACACAGTACTTCAGTTGTACACAGTACTTCAGTTGTACACAGTACTTCTGTTGTACACAATACTTCAGTTGTACACAATACTTCAGCTATACACAGTACTTCAGTTGTACACAGGACTTCAGTTGTACACAATACTTCAGTTGTACAGAGTACTTCAGTTATACACAGTACTTCAGTTATACACAGTACTTCAGTTGTACACAGTACTTCAATTGTACACAATACTTCAGTTGTACACAGTACTTCAGTTGTGCACAGTACTTCAGTTGTACACAGTACTTCAGTTGTACACAGCACTTCAGTTGTACACAATACTTCAGTTGTACACAATACTTCAGTTGTACACAGTACTTCAGTTGTACACAGTACTTCAGTTGTAAGCAGTACTTCAGTTGTACACAGTACTTCAGTTGTAAGCAGTACTTCAGTTGTACACAGTACTTCAGTTGTAAGCAGTACTTCAGTTGTGCACAGTACTTCAATTGTACACAGTACTTCAGTTGTACACAATACTTCAGTTGTACACAATACTTCAGTTATACACAGTACTTCAGTTGTACACAGGACTTCAGTTGTACACAATACTTCAGTTGTACACAGTACTTCAGTTATACACAGTACTTCAGTTATACACAGTACTTCAGTTGTACACAGTATTTCAATTGTACACAGGACTTCAGTTGTACACAATACTTCAGTTGTACGCAGTACTTCAGTTGTAAGCAATACTTCAGTTGTACACAGTACTTCAGTTGTACACAGTACTTCAGTTGTACACAGTACTTCAGTTGTACACAGTACTTCAGTTGTGCACAGTACTTCAATTGTACACAGTACTTCAGTTGTACACAATACTTCAGTTGTACACAATACTTCAGTTATACACAGTACTTCAGTTGTACACAGGACTTCAGTTGTACACAATACTTCAGTTGTACACAGTACTTCAGTTATACACAGTACTTCAGTTATACACAGTACTTCAGTTGTACACAGTACTTCAATTGTACACAGGACTTCAGTTGTACACAATACTTCAGTTGTACGCAGTACTTCAGTTGTAAGCAGTACTTCAGTTGTACACAGTACTTCAGTTGTACACAATACTTCAGTTGTACACAGTACTTCAGTAATACACAATACTTCAGTTGTGCACAGTACTTCAATTGTACACAGTACTTCAGTTGTACACAATACTTCAGTTGTACACAATACTTCAGTTGTGCACAGTACTTCAGTTGTACACAGTACTTCAGTTGTACACAATACTTCAGTTGTACACAGTACTTCAGTTGTACACAGTACTTCAGTTGTAAGCAGTACTACACAATACTTCAGTTGTACACAATACTTCAGTTGTACACAATACTTCAGCACTGAAGTACTGTGCACAACTGAAGTACTGTGTACACAGTACTTCAGTTGTGCACAGTACTTCAGTTGTACACAGTACTTCAGTTGTACACAGCACTTCAGTTGTACACAATACTTCAGTTGTACACAATACTTCAGTTGTACACAGTACTTCAGTTGTACACAGTACTTCAGTTGTAAGCAGTACTTCAGTTGTACACAGTACTTCAGTTGTAAGCAGTACTTCAGTTGTACACAGTACTTCAGTTGTAAGCAGTACTTCAGTTGTACACAGTACTTCAGTTGTAAGCAGTACTTCAGTTGTACACAGTACTTCAGTTGTACACAGTACTTCAGTTGTACACAGCACTTCAGTTGTAAGCAGTACTTCAGTTGTACACAGTACTTCAGTTGTAAGCAGTACTTCAGTTGTACACAGTACTTCAGTTGTAAGCAGTACTTCAGTTGTACACAGTACTTCAGTTGTACACAGTACTTCAGTTGTACACAGTACATCAGTTGTGCACAGTACTTCAATTGTACACAGTACTTCAGTTGTACACAGTACTTCAGTTGTACACAGTACTTCAGTTGTACACAATACTTCAGTTGTACACAATACTTCAGTTATACACAGTACTTCAGTTGTACACAGGACTTCAGTTGTACATAATACTTCAGTTGTACAGAGTACTTCAGTTATACACAGTACTTCAGTTATACACAGTACTTCAGTTGTACACAGTACTTCAATTGTACACAGGACTTCAGTTGTACACAGTACTTCAGTTGTACGCAGTACTTCAGTTGTACACAGTACTTCAGTTGTACACAGTACTTCAGTTGTAAGCAGCACTACACAATACTTCAGTTGTACACAATACTTCAGTTGTACACAATACTTCAGCACTGAAGTACTGTGTACAACTGAAGTACTGTGCACAACTGAAGTACTGTGTACAACTGGTACACAGTACTTCAGTTGTACACAATACTTCAGTTGTACACAGTACTTCAGTTGTACACAGTACTTCAGTTGTACACAGTACTTCAGTTGTAAGCAGTACTTCAGTTGTACACAGTACTTCAGTTGTACACAATACTTCAGTTGTACACAGTACTTCAGTTGTACACAGTACTTCAGTTGTAAGCAGTACTACACAATACTTCAGTTGTACACAATACTTCAGTTGTACACAATACTTCAGCACTGAAGTACTGTGCACAACTGAAGTACTGTGTACACAGTACTTCAGTTGTGCACAGTACTTCAGTTGTACACAGTACTTCAGTTGTACACAGCACTTCAGTTGTACACAATACTTCAGTTGTACACAATACTTCAGTTGTACACAGTACTTCAGTTGTACACAGTACTTCAGTTGTAAGCAGTACTTCAGTTGTACACAGTACTTCAGTTGTAAGCAGTACTTCAGTTGTACACAGTACTTCAGTTGTAAGCAGTACTTCAGTTGTACACAGTACTTCAGTTGTAAGCAGTACTTCAGTTGTACACAGTACTTCAGTTGTAAGCAGTACTTAAGTTGTACACAGTACTTCAGTTGTAAGGAGTACTTCAGTTGTACACAGTACTTCAGTTGTAAGCAGTACTTCAGTTGTACACAGTACTTCAGTTGTAAGCAGTACTTCAGTTGTACACAGTACTTCAGTTGTACACAGTACTTCAGTTGTACACAGTACATCAGTTGTGCACAGTACTTCAATTGTACACAGTACTTCAGTTGTACACAGTACTTCAGTTGTACACAGTACTTCTGTTGTACACAATACTTCAGTTGTACACAATACTTCAGCTATACACAGTACTTCAGTTGTACACAGGACTTCAGTTGTACACAATACTTCAGTTGTACAGAGTACTTCAGTTATACACAGTACTTCAGTTATACACAGTACTTCAGTTGTACACAGTACTTCAATTGTACACAATACTTCAGTTGTACACAGTACTTCAGTTGTGCACAGTACTTCAGTTGTACACAGTACTTCAGTTGTACACAGCACTTCAGTTGTACACAATACTTCAGTTGTACACAATACTTCAGTTGTACACAGTACTTCAGTTGTACACAGTACTTCAGTTGTAAGCAGTACTTCAGTTGTACACAGTACTTCAGTTGTAAGCAGTACTTCAGTTGTACACAGTACTTCAGTTGTAAGCAGTACTTCAGTTGTGCACAGTACTTCAATTGTACACAGTACTTCAGTTGTACACAATACTTCAGTTGTACACAATACTTCAGTTATACACAGTACTTCAGTTGTACACAGGACTTCAGTTGTACACAATACTTCAGTTGTACACAGTACTTCAGTTATACACAGTACTTCAGTTATACACAGTACTTCAGTTGTACACAGTATTTCAATTGTACACAGGACTTCAGTTGTACACAATACTTCAGTTGTACGCAGTACTTCAGTTGTAAGCAATACTTCAGTTGTACACAGTACTTCAGTTGTACACAGTACTTCAGTTGTACACAGTACTTCAGTTGTGCACAGTACTTCAATTGTACACAGTACTTCAGTTGTACACAATACTTCAGTTGTACACAATACTTCAGTTATACACAGTACTTCAGTTGTACACAGGACTTCAGTTGTACACAATACTTCAGTTGTACACAGTACTTCAGTTATACACAGTACTTCAGTTATACACAGTACTTCAGTTGTACACAGTACTTCAATTGTACACAGGACTTCAGTTGTACACAATACTTCAGTTGTACGCAGTACTTCAGTTGTAAGCAGTACTTCAGTTGTACACAGTACTTCAGTTGTACACAATACTTCAGTTGTACACAGTACTTCAGTAATACACAATACTTCAGTTGTGCACAGTACTTCAATTGTACACAGTACTTCAGTTGTACACAATACTTCAGTTGTACACAATACTTCAGTTGTGCACAGTACTTCAGTTGTACACAGTACTTCAGTTGTACACAATACTTCAGTTGTACACAGTACTTCAGTTGTACACAGTACTTCAGTTGTAAGCAGTACTACACAATACTTCAGTTGTACACAATACTTCAGTTGTACACAATACTTCAGCACTGAAGTACTGTGCACAACTGAAGTACTGTGTACACAGTACTTCAGTTGTGCACAGTACTTCAGTTGTACACAGTACTTCAGTTGTACACAGCACTTCAGTTGTACACAATACTTCAGTTGTACACAATACTTCAGTTGTACACAGTACTTCAGTTGTACACAGTACTTCAGTTGTAAGCAGTACTTCAGTTGTACACAGTACTTCAGTTGTAAGCAGTACTTCAGTTGTACACAGTACTTCAGTTGTAAGCAGTACTTCAGTTGTACACAGTACTTCAGTTGTAAGCAGTACTTCAGTTGTACACAGTACTTCAGTTGTACACAGTACTTCAGTTGTACACAGCACTTCAGTTGTAAGCAGTACTTCAGTTGTACACAGTACTTCAGTTGTAAGCAGTACTTCAGTTGTACACAGTACTTCAGTTGTAAGCAGTACTTCAGTTGTACACAGTACTTCAGTTGTACACAGTACTTCAGTTGTACACAGTACATCAGTTGTGCACAGTACTTCAATTGTACACAGTACTTCAGTTGTACACAGTACTTCAGTTGTACACAGTACTTCAGTTGTACACAATACTTCAGTTGTACACAATACTTCAGTTATACACAGTACTTCAGTTGTACACAGGACTTCAGTTGTACATAATACTTCAGTTGTACAGAGTACTTCAGTTATACACAGTACTTCAGTTATACACAGTACTTCAGTTGTACACAGTACTTCAATTGTACACAGGACTTCAGTTGTACACAGTACTTCAGTTGTACGCAGTACTTCAGTTGTAAGCAGTACTTCAGTTGTACACAGTACTTCAGTTGTACACAGTACTTCAGTTGTACACAGTACATCAGTTGTGCACAGTACTTCAATTGTACACAGTACTTCAGTTGTACACAATACTTCAGTTGTACACAATACTTCAGTTGTGCACAGTACTTCAGTTGTACACAGTACTTCAGTTGTACACAGTACTTCAGTTGTACACAATACTTCAGTTGTACACAGTACTTCAGTTGTACACAGTACTTCAGTTGTAAGCAGCACTACACAATACTTCAGTTGTACACAATACTTCAGTTGTACACAGTACTTCCGTTGTACACAATACTTCAGTTGTGCACAGTACTTCAATTGTACACAGTACTTCAGTTGTACACAATACTTCAGTTGTACACAATACTTCAGTTGTGCACAGTACTTCAGTTGTACACAGTACTTCAGTTGTACACAATACTTCAGTTGTACACAGTACTTCAGTTGTACACAGTACTTCAGTTGTAAGCAGCACTACACAATACTTCAGTTGTACACAATACTTCAGTTGTACACAATACTTCAGCACTGAAGTACTGTGTACAACTGAAGTACTGTGCACAACTGAAGTACTGTGTACACAGTACTTCAGTTGTGCACAGTACTTCAGTTGTACACAGTACTTCAGTTGTACACAGTACTTCAGCTGTACACAGTACTTCAGTTGTAAGCAGTACTTCAGTTGTACACAGTACTTCAGTTGTACACAATACTTCAGTTGTACACAGTACTTCAGTTGTACACAGTACTTCAGTTGTAAGCAGTACTACACAATACTTCAGTTGTACACAGTACTTCAGTTGTACACAGTACTTCAGTTGTAAGCAGTACTACACAATACTTCAGTTGTACACAGTACTTCAGTTGTACACAATACTTCAGTTGTACACAGTACTTCAGTTGTACAAAGTACTTCAGTTGTAAGCAGTACTACACAATACTTCAGTTGTACACAGTACTTCAGTTGTACACAATACTTCAGTTGTACACAATACTTCAGTTGTGCACAGTACTTCAGTTGTACACAGTACTTCAGTTGTGCACAGTACTTCAGTTGTACACAGTACTTCAGTTGTACACAGTACTACACAATACTTCAGTTGTACACAATACTTCAGTTGTACACAATACTTCAGCACTGAAGTACTGTGTACAACTGAAGTACTGTGCACAACTGAAGTACTGTGTACAACTGGTACACAGTACTTCAGTTGTACACAATACTTCAGTTGTACACAGTACTTCAGTTGTACACAGTACTTCAGTTGTACACAGTACTTCAGTTGTAAGCAGTACTTCAGTTGTACACAGTACTTCAGTTGTACACAATACTTCAGTTGTACACAGTACTTCAGTTGTACACAGTACTTCAGTTGTAAGCAGTACCACACAATACTTCAGTTGTACACAATACTTCAGTTGTACACAATACTTCAGTTGTACACAGTACTTCAGTTGTACACAGTACTTCAGTTGTAAGCAGTACTTCAGTTGTACACAGTACTTCAGTTGTAAGCAGTACTTCAGTTGTACACAGTACTTCAGTTGTAAGCAGTACTTCAGTTGTACACAGTACTTCAGTTTTAAGCAGTACTTCAGTTGTACACAGTACTTCAGTTGTAAGCAGTACTTCAGTTGTACACAGCACTTCAGTTGTACACAATACTTCAGTTGTACACAATACTTCAGTTGTACACAGTACTTCAGTTGTACACAGTACTTCAGTTGTACACAGTACTTCAGTTGTACACAGTACTTCAGTTGCACACAGTACTTCAGTTGTACACAGTACTTCAGTTGTACACAGTACTTCAGTTGTAAGCAGTACTTCAGTTGTACACAATACTTCAGTTGTAAGCAGTACTTCAGTTGTACACAGTACTTCAGTTGTAAGCAGTACTTCAGTTGTACACAGTACTTCAGTTGTAAGCAGTACTTCAGTTGTACACAGTACTTCAGTTGTAAGCAGTACTTCAGTTGTACACAGTACTTCAGTTGTAAGCAGTACTTCAGTTGTACACAGTACTTGAGTTGTAAGCAGTACTTCAGTTGTACACAGTACTTCAGTTGTAAGCAGTACTTCCGTTGTACACAGTACTTCAGTTGTAAGCAGTACTTCAGTTGTACACAGTACTTCAGTTGTAAGCAGTACTTCAGTTGTACACAGTACTTCAGTTGTACACAGTACTTCAGTTGTACACAGTACTTCAGTTGTACACAGTACTTCAGTTGTAAGCAGTACTTCAGTTGTAAGCAGTACTTCAGTTGTACACAGTACTTCAGTTGTAAGCAGTACTTCAGTTGTAAGCAGTACTTCAGTTGTAAGCAGTACTTCAGTTGTACACAGTACTTCAGTCACTGCGCAGTAAAAAACATCCTTTAAAAAAACAAATGAGTTTTTCAATAGATTTAGGCTTTTTACATCAACTTTTCACCAAATAAAGGTCGACATTTGTCGACTGAAGGATTCTGGGTAAAAAGTGTGTTATGGACGAAAATCCAATAATAATCATTATTTTTTGACATTTTGATTTAATAACTTCCACCGTCTTTGCCTTATTTTTCTAAAAGTACAAGTAAAAGTTACTTCAGTTACTCCACAACAGTTACTCCACAGCAGTTACTCCACGACAGTTACTCCACAACAGTTACTCCACAGCAGTTACTCCACAACAGTTACTCCACGACAGTTACTCCACAACAGTTACTACAACAGTTACTCCACGACAGTTACTCCACGACAGTTACTCCACAACAGTTACTCCACAACAGTTACTCCACAACAGTTACTCCACGACAGTTACTCCACGACAGTTAGTCCACAACAGTTACTTCTTGACAGTTACTCCACAACAGTTACTCCACAACAGTTACTCCACAACAGTTACTCCACGACTGTTACTCCACGACAGTTACTCCGCAACAGTTACTCCGCGACAGTTACTCCACAACAGTTACTCAACAACAGTTACTCCACAACAGTTACTCCACAACAGTTACTCCACAGCAGTTACTCCACGACAGTTACTCCACAACAGTTACTCCACAACAGTTACTCCACAACAGTTACTCCACGACAGTTACTCCACAACAGTTACTCCACAAGTTACTCCACAACAGTTACTCCACGACAGTTACTCCACGACAGTTACTCCACGACAGTTACTCCACGACAGTTACTCCACGACAGTTACTCCACAACAGTTACTCCACAGCAGTTACTCCACAACAGTTACTCCACGACAGTTACGCCACGACAGTTACTCCACAACAGTTACTCCACGACAGTTACTCCACATCAGTTACTCCACGACAGTTACTCCACAACAGTTACTCCACAACAGTTACTCCACAACAGTTACTCCACGACAGTTACTCCACGACAGTTAGTCCACGACAGTTACTCCACGACAGTTACTCCACAACAGTTACTCCACAACAGTTACTCCACAACAGTTACTCCACGACAGTTACTCCACAACAGTTACTCCACGAAAGTTACTCCACAACAGTTACTCCACAACAGTTACTCCACGACAGTTACTCCACAACAGTTACTCCACAACAGTTACTCCACAACAGTTACTCCACAGCAGTTACTCCACAACAGATACTCCACAACAGTTACTCCACAGCAGTTACTCCACAGCAGTTACTCCACAACAGTTACTCCACAACAGTTACTCCACAGCAGTTACTCCACAGCAGTTACTCCACGACAGTTACTCCACAACAGTTACTCCATAACAGTTACTCCACAGCAGTTACTCCACGACAGTTACTCCACGACAGTTACTCCACGACAGTTACTCCACAACAGTTACTCCACGAAAGTTACTCCACGACAGTTACTCCACGACAGTTACTCCACAACAGTAACTGTCGTGGAGTAACACGACAGTTACTCCACGACAGTTACTCCACAGCAGTTACTCCACGACAGTTACTCCATGACAGTTACTCCATGACAGTTACTCCACAACAGTTACTCCACGAAAGTTACTCCACGACAGTTACTCCACGACAGTTACTCCACAACAGTAACTGTCGTGGAGTAACACGACAGTTACTCCACGACAGTTACTCCACAGCAGTTACTCCACGACAGTTACTCCACGACAGTTACTCCACGACAGTTACTCCGCAACAGTTACTCCGCAACAGTTACTCCGCGACAGTTACTCCACAACAGTAACTCCACAACAGTTACTCCACAGCAGTTACTCCACAACAGTTACTCCACAGCAGTTACTCCACGACAGTTACTCCACAACAGTTACTCCACAACAGTTACTCCACGACAGTTACTCCACGACAGTTACTCCACGACAGTTACTCCACAACAGTTACTTCACGACAGTTACTCCACAACAGTTACTCCACGACAGTTACTCCACAACAGTTACTCCACAACAGTTACTCCACAACAGTTACTCCACAACAGTTACTCCACAACAGTTACTCCACGACAGTTACTCCACAACAGTTACTCCACAACAGTTACTCCACAACAGTTACTCCACGACAGTTACTCCACAACAGTTACTCCACAGCAGTTACTCCACAACAGTTACTCCACGACAGTTACTCCACGACAGTTACTCCACAAGTTACTCCACGACAGTTACTCCACGACAGTTACTCCACAGCAGTTACTCCACAACAGTTACTCCACAGCAGTTACTCCACAACAGTTACTCCACAACAGTTACTCCACGACAGTTACTCCACAGCAGTTACTCCACAACAGTTACTCCACAACAGTTACTCCACAACAGTTACTCCACAACAGTTACTCCACGACAGTTACTCCACAAGTTACTCCACAACAGTTACTCCACAACAGTTACTCCACAGCAGTTACTCCAAGACAGTTACTCCACAACAGTTACTCCACAACAGTTACTCCACGACAGTTACGCCACGACAGTTACTCCACACCAGTTATTCCACGACAGTTACTCCACAACAGTTACTCCACGACAGTTATGCCACGACAGTTACTCCACAACAATTACTCCACGACAGTTACTCCACATCAGTTACTCCACGACAGTTACTCCACAACAGTTACTCCACAACAGTTACTCCACAACAGTTACTCCACAACAGTTACTCCACGACAGTTACTCCACGAGAGTTAGTCCACAACAGTTACTCCACGACAGTTACTCCACAACAGTTACTCCACAACAGTTACTCCACAACAGTTACTCCACGACAGTTACTCCACAACAGTTACTCCACGAAAGTTACTCCACAACAGTTACTCCACAACAGTTACTCCACGACAGTTACTCCACAACAGTTACTCCACAACAGTTACTCCACAACAGTTACTCCACAGCAGTTACTCCACAACAGATACTCCACAACAGTTACTCCACAGCAGTTACTCCACAGCAGTTACTCCACAACAGTTACTCCACAACAGTTACTCCACAGCAGTTACTCCACAGCAGTTACTCCACGACAGTTACTCCACAACAGTTACTCCACAACAGTTACTCCACAGCAGTTACTCCACGACAGTTACTCCACGACAGTTACTCCACGACAGTTACTCCACCACAGTTACTCCACAACAGTTACTCCACAGCAGTTACTCCACAACAGTTACTCCACGACAGTTACTCCACAACAGTTACTCCACGACTGTTACTCCACGACTGTTACTCCACAACAGTTACTCCACAACACGACAGTTACTCCACAACAGTTACTCCACAACAGTTACTCCACAACAGTTACTCCACAGCAGTTACTCCACGACAGTTACTCCACAACAGTTACTCCACAACAGTTACTCCACGACAGTTACTCCACGACAGTTACTCCACAACAGTTACTCCACGAAAGTTACTCCACGACAGTTACTCCACGACAGTTACTCCACAACAGTAACTGTCGTGGAGTAACACGACAGTTACTCCACGACAGTTACTCCACAGCAGTTACTCCACGACAGTTACTCCATGACAGTTACTCCATGACAGTTACTCCACAACAGTTACTCCACGAAAGTTACTCCACGACAGTTACTCCACGACAGTTACTCCACAACAGTAACTGTCGTGGAGTAACACGACAGTTACTCCACGACAGTTACTCCACAGCAGTTACTCCACGACAGTTACTCCACGACAGTTACTCCACGACAGTTACTCCGCAACAGTTACTCCGCAACAGTTACTCCGCGACAGTTACTCCACAACAGTAACTCCACAACAGTTACTCCACAGCAGTTACTCCACAACAGTTACTCCACAGCAGTTACTCCACGACAGTTACTCCACAACAGTTACTCCACGACAGTTACTCCACGACAGTTACTCCACGACAGTTACTCCACGACAGTTACTCCACAACAGTTACTCCACGACAGTTACTCCACAACAGTTACTCCACGACAGTTACTCCACAACAGTTACTCCACAACAGTTACTCCACAACAGTTACTCCACGACAGTTACTCCACGACAGTTAGTCCACAACAGTTACTTCTTGACAGTTACTCCACAACAGTTACTCCACAACAGTTACTCCACAACAGTTACTCCACGACAGTTACTCCACAACAGTTACTCCACGAAAGTTACTCCACAACAGTTACTCCACAACAGTTACTCCACGACAGTTACTCCACAACAGTTACTCCACAACAGTTACTCCACAACAGTTACTCCACAGCAGTTACTCCACAACAGATACTCCACAACAGTTACTCCACAGCAGTTACTCCACAGCAGTTACTCCACAACAGTTACTCCACAGCAGTTACTCCACAGCAGTTACTCCACGACAGTTACTCCACAACAGTTACTCCACAACAGTTACTCCACAGCAGTTACTCCACGACAGTTACTCCACGACAGTTACTCCACGACAGTTACTCCACCACAGTTACTCCACAACAGTTACTCCACAGCAGTTACTCCACGACAGTTACTCCACAACAGTTACTCCACGACTGTTACTCCACGACTGTTACTCCACAACAGTTACTCCACAACACGACAGTTACTCCACAACAGTTACTCCACAACAGTTACTCCACAACAGTTACTCCACAGCAGTTACTCCACGACAGTTACTCCACAACAGTTACTCCACAACAGTTACTCCACGACAGTTACTCCACGACAGTTACTCCACAACAGTTACTCCACGAAAGTTACTCCACGACAGTTACTCCACGACAGTTACTCCACAACAGTAACTGTCGTGGAGTAACACGACAGTTACTCCACGACAGTTACTCCACAGCAGTTACTCCACGACAGTTACTCCATGACAGTTACTCCATGACAGTTACTCCACAACAGTTACTCCACGAAAGTTACTCCACGACAGTTACTCCACGACAGTTACTCCACAACAGTAACTGTCGTGGAGTAACACGACAGTTACTCCACGACAGTTACTCCACAGCAGTTACTCCACGACAGTTACTCCACGACAGTTACTCCACGACAGTTACTCCGCAACAGTTACTCCGCAACAGTTACTCCGCGACAGTTACTCCACAACAGTAACTCCACAACAGTTACTCCACAGCAGTTACTCCACAACAGTTACTCCACAGCAGTTACTCCACGACAGTTACTCCACAACAGTTACTCCACAACAGTTAGTCCACGACAGTTACTCCACGACAGTTACTCCACGACAGTTACTCCACAACAGTTACTCCACGACAGTTACTCCACAACAGTTACTCCACGACAGTTACTCCACAACAGTTACTCCACAACAGTTACTCCACAACAGTTACTCCACGACAGTTACTCCACGACAGTTAGTCCACAACAGTTACTTCTTGACAGTTACTCCACAACAGTTACTCCACAACAGTTACTCCACAACAGTTACTCCACGACAGTTACTCCACAACAGTTACTCCACGAAAGTTACTCCACAACAGTTACTCCACGACAGTTACTCCACAACAGTTACTCCACAACAGTTACTCCACGACAGTTACTCCACAGCAGTTACTCCACGACAGTTACTCCATGACAGTTACTCCATGACAGTTACTCCACAACAGTTACTCCACGAAAGTTACTCCACGACAGTTACTCCACGACAGTTACTCCACAACAGTAACTGTCGTGGAGTAACACGACAGTTACTCCACGACAGTTACTCCACAGCAGTTACTCCACGACAGTTACTCCACGACAGTTACTCCACGACAGTTACTCCGCAACAGTTACTCCGCAACAGTTACTCCGCGACAGTTACTCCACAACAGTAACTCCACAACAGTTACTCCACAGCAGTTACTCCACAACAGTTACTCCACAGCAGTTACTCCACGACAGTTACTCCACAACAGTTACTCCACAACAGTTACTCCACGACAGTTACTCCACGACAGTTACTCCACGACAGTTACTCCACAACAGTTACTTCACGACAGTTACTCCACAACAGTTACTCCACGACAGTTACTCCACAACAGTTACTCCACAACAGTTACTCCACAACAGTTACTCCACAACAGTTACTCCACAACAGTTACTCCACAGCAGTTACTCCACGACAGTTACTCCACAACAGTTACTCCACAACAGTTACTCCACAACAGTTACTCCACGACAGTTACTCCACAACAGTTACTCCACAGCAGTTACTCCACAACAGTTACTCCACGACAGTTACTCCACGACAGTTACTCCACAAGTTACTCCACGACAGTTACTCCACGACAGTTACTCCACAGCAGTTACTCCACAACAGTTACTCCACAGCAGTTACTCCACAACAGTTACTCCACAACAGTTACTCCACGACAGTTACTCCACAGCAGTTACTCCACAACAGTTACTCCACAACAGTTACTCCACAACAGTTACTCCACGACAGTTACTCCACAAGTTACTCCACAACAGTTACTCCACAACAGTTACTCCACAGCAGTTACTCCAAGACAGTTACTCCACAACAGTTACTCCACAACAGTTACTCCACGACAGTTACGCCACGACAGTTACTCCACACCAGTTATTCCACGACAGTTACTCCACAACAGTTACTCCACGACAGTTATGCCACGACAGTTACTCCACAACAATTACTCCACGACAGTTACTCCACATCAGTTACTCCACGACAGTTACTCCACAACAGTTACTCCACAACAGTTACTCCACAACAGTTACTCCACAACAGTTACTCCACGACAGTTACTCCACGAGAGTTAGTCCACAACAGTTACTCCACGACAGTTACTCCACAACAGTTACTCCACAACAGTTACTCCACAACAGTTACTCCACGACAGTTACTCCACAACAGTTACTCCACGAAAGTTACTCCACAACAGTTACTCCACAACAGTTACTCCACGACAGTTACTCCACAACAGTTACTCCACAACAGTTACTCCACAACAGTTACTCCACAGCAGTTACTCCACAACAGATACTCCACAACAGTTACTCCACAGCAGTTACTCCACAGCAGTTACTCCACAACAGTTACTCCACAACAGTTACTCCACAGCAGTTACTCCACAGCAGTTACTCCACGACAGTTACTCCACAACAGTTACTCCACAACAGTTACTCCACAGCAGTTACTCCACGACAGTTACTCCACGACAGTTACTCCACGACAGTTACTCCACCACAGTTACTCCACAACAGTTACTCCACAGCAGTTACTCCACAACAGTTACTCCACGACAGTTACTCCACAACAGTTACTCCACGACTGTTACTCCACGACTGTTACTCCACAACAGTTACTCCACAACACGACAGTTACTCCACAACAGTTACTCCACAACAGTTACTCCACAACAGTTACTCCACAGCAGTTACTCCACGACAGTTACTCCACAACAGTTACTCCACAACAGTTACTCCACGACAGTTACTCCACGACAGTTACTCCACAACAGTTACTCCACGACTGTTACTCCACGACTGTTACTCCACAACAGTTACTCCACAACACGACAGTTACTCCACGACAGTTACTCCACAACAGTTACTACAACAGTTACTCCACGACAGTTACTCCACGACAGTTACTCCACAACAGTTACTCCACAACAGTTACTCCACGACAGTTACTCCACGACAGTTACTCCACGACAGTTACTCCACAACAGTTACTCCACAACAGTTACTCCACGACAGTTACTCCACAGCAGTTACTCCACGACAGTTACTCCACAACAGTTACTCCACAGCAGTTACTCCACAACAGTTACTCCACGACAGTTACTCCACAACAGTTACTACAACAGTTACTCCACGACAGTTACTCCACGACAGTTACTCCACAACAGTTACTCCACAACAGTTACTCCACAACAGTTACTCCACGACAGTTACTCCACGACAGTTAGTCCACAACAGTTACTTCTTGACAGTTACTCCACAACAGTTACTCCACAACAGTTACTCCACAACAGTTACTCCACGACTGTTACTCCACGACAGTTACTCCGCAACAGTTACTCCGCGACAGTTACTCCGCAACAGTTACTCAACAACAGTTACTCCACAACAGTTACTCCACAACAGTTACTCCACAGCAGTTACTCCACGACAGTTACTCCACAACAGTTACTCCACAACAGTTACTCCACAACAGTTACTCCACGACAGTTACTCCACAACAGTTACTCCACAAGTTACTCCACAACAGTTACTCCACGACAGTTACTCCACGACAGTTACTCCACGACAGTTACTCCACGACAGTTACTCCACGACAGTTACTCCACAACAGTTACTCCACAGCAGTTACTCCACAACAGTTACTCCACGACAGTTACGCCACGACAGTTACTCCACAGCAGTTACTCCACGACAGTTACTCCATGACAGTTACTCCATGACAGTTACTCCACAACAGTTACTCCACGAAAGTTACTCCACGACAGTTACTCCACGACAGTTACTCCACAACAGTAACTGTCGTGGAGTAACACGACAGTTACTCCACGACAGTTACTCCACAGCAGTTACTCCACGACAGTTACTCCACGACAGTTACTCCACGACAGTTACTCCGCAACAGTTACTCCGCAACAGTTACTCCGCGACAGTTACTCCACAACAGTAACTCCACAACAGTTACTCCACAGCAGTTACTCCACAACAGTTACTCCACAGCAGTTACTCCACGACAGTTACTCCACAACAGTTACTCCACAACAGTTACTCCACGACAGTTACTCCACGACAGTTACTCCACGACAGTTACTCCACAACAGTTACTTCACGACAGTTACTCCACAACAGTTACTCCACGACAGTTACTCCACAACAGTTACTCCACAACAGTTACTCCACAACAGTTACTCCACAACAGTTACTCCACAGCAGTTACTCCACGACAGTTACTCCACAACAGTTACTCCACAACAGTTACTCCACAACAGTTACTCCACGACAGTTACTCCACAACAGTTACTCCACAGCAGTTACTCCACAACAGTTACTCCACGACAGTTACTCCACGACAGTTACTCCACAAGTTACTCCACGACAGTTACTCCACGACAGTTACTCCACAGCAGTTACTCCACAACAGTTACTCCACAGCAGTTACTCCACAACAGTTACTCCACAACAGTTACTCCACGACAGTTACTCCACAGCAGTTACTCCACAACAGTTACTCCACAACAGTTACTCCACAACAGTTACTCCACAACAGTTACTCCACGACAGTTACTCCACAAGTTACTCCACAACAGTTACTCCACAACAGTTACTCCACAGCAGTTACTCCAAGACAGTTACTCCACAACAGTTACTCCACAACAGTTACTCCACGACAGTTACGCCACGACAGTTACTCCACACCAGTTATTCCACGACAGTTACTCCACAACAGTTACTCCACGACAGTTATGCCACGACAGTTACTCCACAACAATTACTCCACGACAGTTACTCCACATCAGTTACTCCACGACAGTTACTCCACAACAGTTACTCCACAACAGTTACTCCACAACAGTTACTCCACAACAGTTACTCCACGACAGTTACTCCACGAGAGTTAGTCCACAACAGTTACTCCACGACAGTTACTCCACAACAGTTACTCCACAACAGTTACTCCACAACAGTTACTCCACGACAGTTACTCCACAACAGTTACTCCACGAAAGTTACTCCACAACAGTTACTCCACAACAGTTACTCCACGACAGTTACTCCACAACAGTTACTCCACAACAGTTACTCCACAACAGTTACTCCACAGCAGTTACTCCACAACAGATACTCCACAACAGTTACTCCACAGCAGTTACTCCACAGCAGTTACTCCACAACAGTTACTCCACAACAGTTACTCCACAGCAGTTACTCCACAGCAGTTACTCCACGACAGTTACTCCACAACAGTTACTCCACAACAGTTACTCCACAGCAGTTACTCCACGACAGTTACTCCACGACAGTTACTCCACGACAGTTACTCCACCACAGTTACTCCACAACAGTTACTCCACAGCAGTTACTCCACAACAGTTACTCCACGACAGTTACTCCACAACAGTTACTCCACGACTGTTACTCCACGACTGTTACTCCACAACAGTTACTCCACAACACGACAGTTACTCCACAACAGTTACTCCACAACAGTTACTCCACAACAGTTACTCCACAGCAGTTACTCCACGACAGTTACTCCACAACAGTTACTCCACAACAGTTACTCCACGACAGTTACTCCACGACAGTTACTCCACAACAGTTACTCCACGAAAGTTACTCCACGACAGTTACTCCACGACAGTTACTCCACAACAGTAACTGTCGTGGAGTAACACGACAGTTACTCCACGACAGTTACTCCACAGCAGTTACTCCACGACAGTTACTCCATGACAGTTACTCCATGACAGTTACTCCACAACAGTTACTCCACGAAAGTTACTCCACGACAGTTACTCCACGACAGTTACTCCACAACAGTAACTGTCGTGGAGTAACACGACAGTTACTCCACGACAGTTACTCCACAGCAGTTACTCCACGACAGTTACTCCACGACAGTTACTCCACGACAGTTACTCCGCAACAGTTACTCCGCAACAGTTACTCCGCGACAGTTACTCCACAACAGTAACTCCACAACAGTTACTCCACAGCAGTTACTCCACAACAGTTACTCCACAGCAGTTACTCCACGACAGTTACTCCACAACAGTTACTCCACGACAGTTACTCCACGACAGTTACTCCACGACAGTTACTCCACGACAGTTACTCCACAACAGTTACTCCACGACAGTTACTCCACAACAGTTACTCCACGACAGTTACTCCACAACAGTTACTCCACAACAGTTACTCCACAACAGTTACTCCACGACAGTTACTCCACGACAGTTAGTCCACAACAGTTACTTCTTGACAGTTACTCCACAACAGTTACTCCACAACAGTTACTCCACAACAGTTACTCCACGACAGTTACTCCACAACAGTTACTCCACGAAAGTTACTCCACAACAGTTACTCCACAACAGTTACTCCACGACAGTTACTCCACAACAGTTACTCCACAACAGTTACTCCACAACAGTTACTCCACAGCAGTTACTCCACAACAGATACTCCACAACAGTTACTCCACAGCAGTTACTCCACAGCAGTTACTCCACAACAGTTACTCCACAGCAGTTACTCCACAGCAGTTACTCCACGACAGTTACTCCACAACAGTTACTCCACAACAGTTACTCCACAGCAGTTACTCCACGACAGTTACTCCACGACAGTTACTCCACGACAGTTACTCCACCACAGTTACTCCACAACAGTTACTCCACAGCAGTTACTCCACGACAGTTACTCCACAACAGTTACTCCACGACTGTTACTCCACGACTGTTACTCCACAACAGTTACTCCACAACACGACAGTTACTCCACAACAGTTACTCCACAACAGTTACTCCACAACAGTTACTCCACAGCAGTTACTCCACGACAGTTACTCCACAACAGTTACTCCACAACAGTTACTCCACGACAGTTACTCCACGACAGTTACTCCACAACAGTTACTCCACGAAAGTTACTCCACGACAGTTACTCCACGACAGTTACTCCACAACAGTAACTGTCGTGGAGTAACACGACAGTTACTCCACGACAGTTACTCCACAGCAGTTACTCCACGACAGTTACTCCATGACAGTTACTCCATGACAGTTACTCCACAACAGTTACTCCACGAAAGTTACTCCACGACAGTTACTCCACGACAGTTACTCCACAACAGTAACTGTCGTGGAGTAACACGACAGTTACTCCACGACAGTTACTCCACAGCAGTTACTCCACGACAGTTACTCCACGACAGTTACTCCACGACAGTTACTCCGCGACAGTTACTCCACAACAGTAACTCCACAACAGTTACTCCACAGCAGTTACTCCACAACAGTTACTCCACAGCAGTTACTCCACGACAGTTACTCCACAACAGTTACTCCACAACAGTTACTCCACGACAGTTACTCCACGACAGTTACTCCACGACAGTTACTCCACAACAGTTACTCCACGACAGTTACTCCACAACAGTTACTCCACGACAGTTACTCCACAACAGTTACTCCACAACAGTTACTCCACAACAGTTACTCCACGACAGTTACTCCACGACAGTTAGTCCACAACAGTTACTTCTTGACAGTTACTCCACAACAGTTACTCCACAACAGTTACTCCACAACAGTTACTCCACGACAGTTACTCCACAACAGTTACTCCACGAAAGTTACTCCACAACAGTTACTCCACGACAGTTACTCCACAACAGTTACTCCACAACAGTTACTCCACGACAGTTACTCCACAGCAGTTACTCCACGACAGTTACTCCATGACAGTTACTCCATGACAGTTACTCCACAACAGTTACTCCACGAAAGTTACTCCACGACAGTTACTCCACGACAGTTACTCCACAACAGTAACTGTCGTGGAGTAACACGACAGTTACTCCACGACAGTTACTCCACAGCAGTTACTCCACGACAGTTACTCCACGACAGTTACTCCACGACAGTTACTCCGCAACAGTTACTCCGCAACAGTTACTCCGCGACAGTTACTCCACAACAGTAACTCCACAACAGTTACTCCACAGCAGTTACTCCACAACAGTTACTCCACAGCAGTTACTCCACGACAGTTACTCCACAACAGTTACTCCACAACAGTTACTCCACGACAGTTACTCCACGACAGTTACTCCACGACAGTTACTCCACAACAGTTACTTCACGACAGTTACTCCACAACAGTTACTCCACGACAGTTACTCCACAACAGTTACTCCACAACAGTTACTCCACAACAGTTACTCCACAACAGTTACTCCACAACAGTTACTCCACAGCAGTTACTCCACGACAGTTACTCCACAACAGTTACTCCACAACAGTTACTCCACAACAGTTACTCCACGACAGTTACTCCACAACAGTTACTCCACAGCAGTTACTCCACAACAGTTACTCCACGACAGTTACTCCACGACAGTTACTCCACAAGTTACTCCACGACAGTTACTCCACGACAGTTACTCCACAGCAGTTACTCCACAACAGTTACTCCACAGCAGTTACTCCACAACAGTTACTCCACAACAGTTACTCCACGACAGTTACTCCACAGCAGTTACTCCACAACAGTTACTCCACAACAGTTACTCCACAACAGTTACTCCACGACAGTTACTCCACAAGTTACTCCACAACAGTTACTCCACAACAGTTACTCCACAGCAGTTACTCCAAGACAGTTACTCCACAACAGTTACTCCACAACAGTTACTCCACGACAGTTACGCCACGACAGTTACTCCACACCAGTTATTCCACGACAGTTACTCCACAACAGTTACTCCACGACAGTTATGCCACGACAGTTACTCCACAACAATTACTCCACGACAGTTACTCCACATCAGTTACTCCACGACAGTTACTCCACAACAGTTACTCCACAACAGTTACTCCACAACAGTTACTCCACAACAGTTACTCCACGACAGTTACTCCACGAGAGTTAGTCCACAACAGTTACTCCACGACAGTTACTCCACAACAGTTACTCCACAACAGTTACTCCACAACAGTTACTCCACGACAGTTACTCCACAACAGTTACTCCACGAAAGTTACTCCACAACAGTTACTCCACAACAGTTACTCCACGACAGTTACTCCACAACAGTTACTCCACAACAGTTACTCCACAACAGTTACTCCACAGCAGTTACTCCACAACAGATACTCCACAACAGTTACTCCACAGCAGTTACTCCACAGCAGTTACTCCACAACAGTTACTCCACAACAGTTACTCCACAGCAGTTACTCCACAGCAGTTACTCCACGACAGTTACTCCACAACAGTTACTCCACAACAGTTACTCCACAGCAGTTACTCCACGACAGTTACTCCACGACAGTTACTCCACGACAGTTACTCCACCACAGTTACTCCACAACAGTTACTCCACAGCAGTTACTCCACAACAGTTACTCCACGACAGTTACTCCACAACAGTTACTCCACGACTGTTACTCCACGACTGTTACTCCACAACAGTTACTCCACAACACGACAGTTACTCCACAACAGTTACTCCACAACAGTTACTCCACAACAGTTACTCCACAGCAGTTACTCCACGACAGTTACTCCACAACAGTTACTCCACAACAGTTACTCCACGACAGTTACTCCACGACAGTTACTCCACAACAGTTACTCCACGAAAGTTACTCCACGACAGTTACTCCACGACAGTTACTCCACAACAGTAACTGTCGTGGAGTAACACGACAGTTACTCCACGACAGTTACTCCACAGCAGTTACTCCACGACAGTTACTCCATGACAGTTACTCCATGACAGTTACTCCACAACAGTTACTCCACGAAAGTTACTCCACGACAGTTACTCCACGACAGTTACTCCACAACAGTAACTGTCGTGGAGTAACACGACAGTTACTCCACGACAGTTACTCCACAGCAGTTACTCCACGACAGTTACTCCACGACAGTTACTCCACGACAGTTACTCCGCAACAGTTACTCCGCAACAGTTACTCCGCGACAGTTACTCCACAACAGTAACTCCACAACAGTTACTCCACAGCAGTTACTCCACAACAGTTACTCCACAGCAGTTACTCCACGACAGTTACTCCACAACAGTTACTCCACAACAGTTACTCCACGACAGTTACTCCACGACAGTTACTCCACGACAGTTACTCCACAACAGTTACTCCACGACAGTTACTCCACAACAGTTACTCCACGACAGTTACTCCACAACAGTTACTCCACAACAGTTACTCCACAACAGTTACTCCACGACAGTTAGTCCACAACAGTTACTTCTTGACAGTTACTCCACAACAGTTACTCCACAACAGTTACTCCACAACAGTTACTCCACGACAGTTACTCCACAACAGTTACTCCACGAAAGTTACTCCACAACAGTTACTCCACAACAGTTACTCCACGACAGTTACTCCACAACAGTTACTCCACAACAGTTACTCCACAACAGTTACTCCACAGCAGTTACTCCACAACAGATACTCCACAACAGTTACTCCACAGCAGTTACTCCACAGCAGTTACTCCACAACAGTTACTCCACAGCAGTTACTCCACAGCAGTTACTCCACGACAGTTACTCCACAACAGTTACTCCACAACAGTTACTCCACAGCAGTTACTCCACGACAGTTACTCCACGACAGTTACTCCACGACAGTTACTCCACCACAGTTACTCCACAACAGTTACTCCACAGCAGTTACTCCACGACAGTTACTCCACAACAGTTACTCCACGACTGTTACTCCACGACTGTTACTCCACAACAGTTACTCCACAACACGACAGTTACTCCACAACAGTTACTCCACAACAGTTACTCCACAACAGTTACTCCACAGCAGTTACTCCACGACAGTTACTCCACAACAGTTACTCCACAACAGTTACTCCACGACAGTTACTCCACGACAGTTACTCCACAACAGTTACTCCACGAAAGTTACTCCACGACAGTTACTCCACGACAGTTACTCCACAACAGTAACTGTCGTGGAGTAACACGACAGTTACTCCACGACAGTTACTCCACAGCAGTTACTCCACGACAGTTACTCCATGACAGTTACTCCATGACAGTTACTCCACAACAGTTACTCCACGAAAGTTACTCCACGACAGTTACTCCACGACAGTTACTCCACAACAGTAACTGTCGTGGAGTAACACGACAGTTACTCCACGACAGTTACTCCACAGCAGTTACTCCACGACAGTTACTCCACGACAGTTACTCCACGACAGTTACTCCGCAACAGTTACTCCGCAACAGTTACTCCGCGACAGTTACTCCACAACAGTAACTCCACAACAGTTACTCCACAGCAGTTACTCCACAACAGTTACTCCACAGCAGTTACTCCACGACAGTTACTCCACAACAGTTACTCCACAACAGTTACTCCACGACAGTTACTCCACGACAGTTACTCCACGACAGTTACTCCACAACAGTTACTCCACGACAGTTACTCCACAACAGTTACTCCACGACAGTTACTCCACAACAGTTACTCCACAACAGTTACTCCACAACAGTTACTCCACGACAGTTACTCCACGACAGTTAGTCCACAACAGTTACTTCTTGACAGTTACTCCACAACAGTTACTCCACAACAGTTACTCCACAACAGTTACTCCACGACAGTTACTCCACAACAGTTACTCCACGAAAGTTACTCCACAACAGTTACTCCACAACAGTTACTCCACGACAGTTACTCCACAACAGTTACTCCACAACAGTTACTCCACAGCAGTTACTCCACAGCAGTTACTCCACAACAGATACTCCACAACAGTTACTCCACAGCAGTTACTCCATAGCAGTTACTCCACAACAGTTACTCCACAGCAGTTACTCCACAGCAGTTACTCCACGACAGTTACTCCACAACAGTTACTCCACAACAGTTACTCCACAGCAGTTACTCCACGACAGTTACTCCACGACAGTTACTCCACGACAGTTACTCCACGACAGTTACTCCACCACAGTTACTCCACAACAGTTACTCCACAGCAGTTACTCCACGACAGTTACTCCACAACAGTTACTCCACGACTGTTACTCCACGACTGTTACTCCACAACAGTTACTCCACAACACGACAGTTACTCCACAACAGTTACTCCACAACAGTTACTCCACAACAGTTACTCCACAGCAGTTACTCCACGACAGTTACTCCACAACAGTTACTCCACAACAGTTACTCCACAACAGTTACTCCACGACAGTTACTCCACGACAGTTACTCCACAACAGTTACTCCACGAAAGTTACTCCACAACAGTTACTCCACAACAGTAACTGTCGTGGAGTAACACGACAGTTACTCCACGACAGTTACTCCAAAGCAGTTACTCCACGACAGTTACTCCACGACAGTTACTCCACGACAGTTACTCCGCAACAGTTACTCCGCAACAGTTACTCCACGACAGTTACTCCACAGCAGTTACTCCACAACAGTTACTCCACGACAGTTACTCCACGACAGTTACTCCACAACAGTTACTCCACGAAAGTTACTCCACAACAGTTACTCCACAACAGTTACTCCACGACAGTTACTCCACGACAGTTACTCCACAACAGTTACTCCACGAAAGTTACTCCACGACAGTTACTCCACGACAGTTACTCCACAAAAGTAACTGTCGTGGAGTAACACGACAGTTACTCCACAACAGTTACTCCACAACAGTTACTCCACAACAGTTACTCCACAACAGTTACTCCACGACAGTTAGTCCACAACAGTTACTCCTTGACAGTTACTCCACAACAGTTACTCCACAACAGTTACTCCACAACAGTTACTCCACGACAGTTACTCCACAACAGTTACTCCACGAAAGTTACTCCACAACAGTTACTCCACAACAGTTACTCCACAACAGTTACTCCACAACAGTTACTCCACAACAGTTACTCCACAGCAGTTACTCCACAACAGTTACTCCACAACAGTTACTCCACAGCAGTTACTCCACAGCAGTTACTCCACAACAGTTACTCCACAACAGTTACTCCACAGCAGTTACTCCACAGCAGTTACTCCACGACAGTTACTCCACAACAGTTACTCCACAACAGTTACTCCACAGCAGTTACTCCACGACAGTTACTCCACGACAGTTACTCCACGACAGTTACTCCACGACAGTTACTCCACCACAGTTACTCCACAACAGTTACTCCACAGCAGTTACTCCACGACAGTTACTCCACAACAGTTACTCCACGACTGTTACTCCACGACTGTTACTCCACAACAGTTACTCCACAACACGACAGTTACTCCACAACAGTTACTCCACAACAGTTACTCCACAACAGTTACTCCACAGCAGTTACTCCACGACAGTTACTCCACAACAGTTACTCCACAACAGTTACTCCACGACAGTTACTCCACGACAGTTACTCCACAACAGTTACTCCACGAAAGTTACTCCACAACAGTTACTCCACAACAGTAACTGTCGTGGAGTAACACGACAGTTACTCCACGACAGTTACTCCAAAGCAGTTACTCCACGACAGTTACTCCACGACAGTTACTCCACGACAGTTACTCCGCAACAGTTACTCCGCAACAGTTACTCCACGACAGTTACTCCACAGCAGTTACTCCACAACAGTTACTCCACGACAGTTACTCCACGACAGTTACTCCACAACAGTTACTCCACGAAAGTTACTCCACAACAGTTACTCCACAACAGTTACTCCACTACAGTTACTCCACGACAGTTACTCCACAACAGTTACTCCATGAAAGTTACTCCACGACAGTTACTCCACGACAGTTACTCCACAAAAGTAACTGTCGTGGAGTAACACGACAGTTACTCCACAACAGTTACTCCACAGCAGTTACTCCACAACAGTTACTCCACGACTGTTACTCCACGACAGTTACTCCGCAACAGTTACTCCGCGACAGTTACTCCACAACAGTTACTCCACAACAGTTACTCCACAACAGTTACTCCACAACAGTTACTCCACAGCAGTTACTCCACGACAGTTACTCCACAACAGTTACTCCACAACAGTTACTCCACAACAGTTACTCCACGACAGTTACTCCACAACAGTTACTCCACAAGTTACTCCACAACAGTTACTCCACGACAGTTGCTCCACGACAGTTACTCCACGACAGTTACTCCACAAGTTACTCCACGACAGTTACTCCACGACAGTTACTCCACAGCAGTTACTCCACAACAGTTACTCCACAGCAGTTACTCCACAACAGTTACTCCACGACAGTTACGCCACGACAGTTACTCCACGACAATTACTCCACGACAGTTACTCCACATCAGTTACTCCACGACAGTTACTCCACAACAGTTACTCCACAACAGTTACTCCACGACAGTTACTCCACGACAGTTAGTCCACAACAGTTACTCCACGACAGTTACTCCACAAAAGTTACTCCACAACAGTTACTCCACAACAGTTACTCCACGACAGTTACTCCACAACAGTTACTCCACGAAAGTTACTCCACAACAGTTACTCCACAACAGTTACTCCACGACAGTTACTCCACAACATTTACTCCACAACAGTTACTCCACAACAGTTACTCCACAGCAGTTACTCCACAACAGATACTCCACAACAGTTACTCCACAGCAGTTACTCCACAGCAGTTACTCCACAACAGTTACTCCACAACAGTTACTCCACAGCAGTTACTCCACAGCAGTTACTCCACGACAGTTACTCCACAACAGTTACTCCACAACAGTTACTCCACAGCAGTTACTCCACGACAGTTACTCCACGACAGTTACTCCACGACAGTTACTCCACCACAGTTACTCCACAACAGTTACTCCACAGCAGTTACTCCACAACAGTTACTCCACGACAGTTACTCCACAACAGTTACTCCACGACTGTTACTCCACGACTGTTACTCCACAACAGTTACTCCACAACACGACAGTTACTCCACAACAGTTACTCCACAACAGTTACTCCACAACAGTTACTCCACAGCAGTTACTCCACGACAGTTACTCCACAACAGTTACTCCACAACAGTTACTCCACGACAGTTACTCCACGACAGTTACTCCACAACAGTTACTCCACGAAGGTTACTCCACGACAGTTACTCCACGACAGTTACTCCACAACAGTAACTGTCGTGGAGTAACACGACAGTTACTCCACGACAGTTACTCCACAGCAGTTACTCCACGACAGTTACTCCATGACAGTTACTCCATGACAGTTACTCCACAACAGTTACTCCACGAAAGTTACTCCACGACAGTTACTCCACGACAGTTACTCCACAACAGTAACTGTCGTGGAGTAACACGACAGTTACTCCACGACAGTTACTCCACAGCAGTTACTCCACGACAGTTACTCCACGACAGTTACTCCACGACAGTTACTCCGCAACAGTTACTCCGCAACAGTTACTCCGCGACAGTTACTCCACAACAGTAACTCCACAACAGTTACTCCACAGCAGTTACTCCACAACAGTTACTCCACAACAGTTACTCCACAGCAGTTACTCCACGACAGTTACTCCACAACAGTTACTCCACAACAGTTACTCCACGACAGTTACTCCACGACAGTTACTCCACGACAGTTACTCCACAACAGTTACTCCACGACAGTTACTCCACAACAGTTACTCCACGACAGTTACTCCACAACAGTTACTCCACAACAGTTACTCCACGACAGTTACTCCACGACAGTTACTCCACGACAGTTAGTCCACAACAGTTACTCCTTGACAGTTACTCCACAACAGTTACTCCACAACAGTTACTCCACAACAGTTACTCCACGACAGTTACTCCACAACAGTTACTCCACGAAAGTTACTCCACAACAGTTACTCCACAACAGTTACTCCACAACAGTTACTCCACGACAGTTACTCCACAACAGTTACTCCACAACAGTTACTCCACAACAGTTACTCCACAGCAGTTACTCCACAACAGATACTCCACAACAGTTACTCCACAGCAGTTACTCCACAGCAGTTACTCCACAACAGTTACTCCACAACAGTTACTCCACAGCAGTTACTCCACAGCAGTTACTCCACGACAGTTACTCCACAACAGTTACTCCACAACAGTTACTCCACAGCAGTTACTCCACGACAGTTACTCCACGACAGTTACTCCACGACAGTTACTCCACGACAGTTACTCCACGACAGTTACTCCACCACAGTTACTCCACAACAGTTACTCCACAGCAGTTACTCCACGACAGTTACTCCACAACAGTTACTCCACGACTGTTACTCCACGACTGTTACTCCACAACAGTTACTCCACAACACGACAGTTACTCCATAACAGTTACTCCACAACAGTTACTCCACAACAGTTACTCCACGACAGTTACTCCACAACAGTTACTCCACAACAGTTACTCCACAACAGTTACTCCACGACAGTTACTCCACGACAGTTACTCCACAACAGTTACTCCACGAAAGTTACTCCACAACAGTTACTCCACAACAGTAACTGTCGTGGAGTAACACGACAGTTACTCCACGACAGTTACTCCAAAGCAGTTACTCCACGACAGTTACTCCACGACAGTTACTCCACGACAGTTACTCCGCAGACAGTTACTCCGCAACTGTTACTCCACGACAGTTACTCCACAGCAGTTACTCCACAACAGTTACTCCACGACAGTTACTCCACGACAGTTACTCCACAACAGTTACTCCACGAAAGTTACTCCACAACAGTTACTCCACAACAGTTACTCCACGACAGTTACTCCACGACAGTTACTCCACAACAGTTACTCCACGAAAGTTACTCCACGACAGTTACTCCACGACAGTTACTCCACAAAAGTAACTGTCGTGGAGTAACACGACAGTTACTCCACAACAGTTACTCCACAGCAGTTACTCCACAACAGTTACTCCACGACTGTTACTCCACGACAGTTACTCCGCAACAGTTACTCCGCGACAGTTACTCCACAACTGTTACTCCACAACAGTTACTCCACAACAGTTACTCCACAACAGTTACTCCACAGCAGTTACTCCACGACAGTTACTCCACAACAGTTACTCCACAACAGTTACTCCACAACAGTTACTCCACGACAGTTACTCCACAACAGTTACTCCACAAGTTACTCCACAACAGTTACTCCACGACAGTTACTCCACGACAGTTACTCCACGACAGTTACTCCACAAGTTACTCCACAACAGTTACTCCACGACAGTTACTCCACAGCAGTTACTCCACAACAGTTACTCCACAGCAGTTACTCCACAACAGTTACTCCACGACAGTTACTCCACAGCAGTTACTCCACAACAGTTACCCCACAGCAGTTACTCCACAACAGTTACTCCACGACAGTTACTCCACAACAGTTACTATAACAGTTACTCCACGACAGTTACTCCACAACAGTTACTCCACAACAGTTACTCCACAACAGTTACTCCACAACAAGACAGTTACTCCACAACAGTTACTCCACAACAGTTACTCCACAGCAGTTACTCCACGACAGTTACTCCACAACAGTTACTCCACGAAAGTTACTCCACAGCAGTTACTCCACGACAGTTACTCCACGACAGTTACTCCACAACAGTTACTCCACGACAGTTACTCCACGACAGTTACTCCACAGCAGTTACTCCACGACAGTTACTCCACGACAGTTACTCCACAACAGTTACTCCACGACAGTTACTCCACGACAGTTACTCCACAACAGTTACTCCACAGCAGTTACTCCACAACAGTTACTCCACAGCAGTTACTCCACAACAGTTACTCCACATCAGTTACTCCACGACAGTTACTCCACAACAGTTACTCCACAACAGTTACTCCACGACAGTTACTCCACGACAGTTAGTCCACAACAGTTACTCCACGACAGTTACTCCACAAAAGTTACTCCACAACAGTTACTCCACAACAGTTACTCCACGACAGTTACTCCACAACAGTTACTCCACGAAAGTTACTCCACAACAGTTACTCCACAACAGTTACTCCACGACAGTTACTCCACAACATTTACTCCACAACAGTTACTCCACAACAGTTACTCCACAGCAGTTACTCCACAACAGATACTCCACAACAGTTACTCCACAGCAGTTACTCCACAGCAGTTACTCCACAACAGTTACTCCACAACAGTTACTCCACAGCAGTTACTCCACAGCAGTTACTCCACGACAGTTACTCCACAACAGTTACTCCACAACAGTTACTCCACAGCAGTTACTCCACGACAGTTACTCCACGACAGTTACTCCACGACAGTTACTCCACCACAGTTACTCCACAACAGTTACTCCACAGCAGTTACTCCACAACAGTTACTCCACGACAGTTACTCCACAACAGTTACTCCACGACTGTTACTCCACGACTGTTACTCCACAACAGTTACTCCACAACACGACAGTTACTCCACAACAGTTACTCCACAACAGTTACTCCACAACAGTTACTCCACAGCAGTTACTCCACGACAGTTACTCCACAACAGTTACTCCACAACAGTTACTCCACGACAGTTACTCCACGACAGTTACTCCACAACAGTTACTCCACGAAGGTTACTCCACGACAGTTACTCCACGACAGTTACTCCACAACAGTAACTGTCGTGGAGTAACACGACAGTTACTCCACGACAGTTACTCCACAGCAGTTACTCCACGACAGTTACTCCATGACAGTTACTCCATGACAGTTACTCCACAACAGTTACTCCACGAAAGTTACTCCACGACAGTTACTCCACGACAGTTACTCCACAACAGTAACTGTCGTGGAGTAACACGACAGTTACTCCACGACAGTTACTCCACAGCAGTTACTCCACGACAGTTACTCCACGACAGTTACTCCACGACAGTTACTCCGCAACAGTTACTCCGCAACAGTTACTCCGCGACAGTTACTCCACAACAGTAACTCCACAACAGTTACTCCACAGCAGTTACTCCACAACAGTTACTCCACAACAGTTACTCCACAGCAGTTACTCCACGACAGTTACTCCACAACAGTTACTCCACAACAGTTACTCCACGACAGTTACTCCACGACAGTTACTCCACGACAGTTACTCCACAACAGTTACTCCACGACAGTTACTCCACAACAGTTACTCCACGACAGTTACTCCACAACAGTTACTCCACAACAGTTACTCCACGACAGTTACTCCACGACAGTTACTCCACGACAGTTACTCCACGACAGTTACTCCACAACAGTTACTCCACGAAGGTTACTCCACGACAGTTACTCCACGACAGTTACTCCACAACAGTAACTGTCGTGGAGTAACACGACAGTTACTCCACGACAGTTACTCCACAGCAGTTACTCCACGACAGTTACTCCATGACAGTTACTCCATGACAGTTACTCCACAACAGTTACTCCACGAAAGTTACTCCACGACAGTTACTCCACGACAGTTACTCCACAACAGTAACTGTCGTGGAGTAACACGACAGTTACTCCACGACAGTTACTCCACAGCAGTTACTCCACGACAGTTACTCCACGACAGTTACTCCACGACAGTTACTCCGCAACAGTTACTCCGCAACAGTTACTCCGCGACAGTTACTCCACAACAGTAACTCCACAACAGTTACTCCACAGCAGTTACTCCACAACAGTTACTCCACAACAGTTACTCCACAGCAGTTACTCCACGACAGTTACTCCACAACAGTTACTCCACAACAGTTACTCCACGACAGTTACTCCACGACAGTTACTCCACGACAGTTACTCCACAACAGTTACTCCACGACAGTTACTCCACAACAGTTACTCCACGACAGTTACTCCACAACAGTTACTCCACAACAGTTACTCCACGACAGTTACTCCACGACAGTTACTCCACGACAGTTAGTCCACAACAGTTACTCCTTGACAGTTACTCCACAACAGTTACTCCACAACAGTTACTCCACAACAGTTACTCCACGACAGTTACTCCACAACAGTTACTCCACGAAAGTTACTCCACAACAGTTACTCCACAACAGTTACTCCACAACAGTTACTCCACGACAGTTACTCCACAACAGTTACTCCACAACAGTTACTCCACAACAGTTACTCCACAGCAGTTACTCCACAACAGATACTCCACAACAGTTACTCCACAGCAGTTACTCCACAGCAGTTACTCCACAACAGTTACTCCACAACAGTTACTCCACAGCAGTTACTCCACAGCAGTTACTCCACGACAGTTACTCCACAACAGTTACTCCACAACAGTTACTCCACAGCAGTTACTCCACGACAGTTACTCCACGACAGTTACTCCACGACAGTTACTCCACGACAGTTACTCCACGACAGTTACTCCACCACAGTGACTCCACAACAGTTACTCCACAGCAGTTACTCCACGACAGTTACTCCACAACAGTTACTCCACGACTGTTACTCCACGACTGTTACTCCACAACAGTTACTCCACAACACGACAGTTACTCCATAACAGTTACTCCACAACAGTTACTCCACAACAGTTACTCCACGACAGTTACTCCACAACAGTTACTCCACAACAGTTACTCCACAACAGTTACTCCACGACAGTTACTCCACGACAGTTACTCCACAACAGATACTCCACGAAAGTTACTCCACAACAGTTACTCCACAACAGTAACTGTCGTGGAGTAACACGACAGTTACTCCACGACAGTTACTCCAAAGCAGTTACTCCACGACAGTTACTCCACGACAGTTACTCCACGACAGTTACTCCGCAGACAGTTACTCCGCAACAGTTACTCCACGACAGTTACTCCACAGCAGTTACTCCACAACAGTTACTCCACGACAGTTACTCCACGACAGTTACTCCACAACAGTTACTCCACGAAAGTTACTCCACAACAGTTACTCCACAACAGTTACTCCACGACAGTTACTCCACGACAGTTACTCCACAACAGTTACTCCACGAAAGTTACTCCACGACAGTTACTCCACGACAGTTACTCCACAAAAGTAACTGTCGTGGAGTAACACGACAGTTACTCCACAACAGTTACTCCACAGCAGTTACTCCACAACAGTTACTCCACGACTGTTACTCCACGACAGTTACTCCGCAACAGTTACTCCGCGACAGTTACTCCACAACTGTTACTCCACAACAGTTACTCCACAACAGTTACTCCACAACAGTTACTCCACAGCAGTTACTCCACGACAGTTACTCCACAACAGTTACTCCACAACAGTTACTCCACAACAGTTACTCCACGACAGTTACTCCACAACAGTTACTCCACAAGTTACTCCACAACAGTTACTCCACGACAGTTACTCCACGACAGTTACTCCACGACAGTTACTCCACAAGTTACTCCACAACAGTTACTCCACGACAGTTACTCCACAGCAGTTACTCCACAACAGTTACTCCACAGCAGTTACTCCACAACAGTTACTCCACGACAGTTACTCCACAGCAGTTACTCCACAACAGTTACCCCACAGCAGTTACTCCACAACAGTTACTCCACGACAGTTACTCCACAACAGTTACTATAACAGTTACTCCACGACAGTTACTCCACAACAGTTACTCCACAACAGTTACTCCACAACAGTTACTCCACAACAAGACAGTTACTCCACAACAGTTACTCCACAACAGTTACTCCACAGCAGTTACTCCACGACAGTTACTCCACAACAGTTACTCCACGAAAGTTACTCCACAGCAGTTACTCCACGACAGTTACTCCACGACAGTTACTCCACAACAGTTACTCCACGACAGTTACTCCACGACAGTTACTCCACAGCAGTTACTCCACGACAGTTACTCCACGACAGTTACTCCACAACAGTTACTCCACGACAGTTACTCCACGACAGTTACTCCACAACAGTTACTCCACAGCAGTTACTCCACAACAGTTACTCCACAGCAGTTACTCCACAACAGTTACTCCACAGCAGTTACTCCACAACAGTTACTCCACGAAAGTTACTCCACGACAGTTACTCCACGACAGTTACTCCACAACAGTAACTGTCGTGGAGTAACACAACAGTTACTCCATGACAGTTACTCCACAGCAGTTACTCCACAACAGTTACTCCACAACAGTTACTCCACAACAGTTACTCCACAGCAGTTACTCCACAACAGTTACTCCACAGCAGTTACTTCACGACAGTTACTCCACAACAGTTACTCCACAACAGTTACTCCACAACAGTTACTCCACGACAGTTACTCCACAACAGTTACTCCACAGCAGTTACTCCACAACAGTTACTCCACGACAGTTACTCCACGACAGTTACTCCACAAGTTACTCCACGACAGTTACTCCACGACAGTTACTCCATAGCAGTTACTCCACAACAGTTACTCCACAACAGTTACTCCACGACAGTTACTCCACAAGTTACTCCACAACAGTTACTCCACAGCAGTTACTCCAAGACAGTTACTCCACAACAGTTACTCCACAACAGTTACTCCACGACAGTTACGCCACGACAGTTACTCCACAACAGTTACTCCACATCAGTTACTCCACGACAGTTACTCCACAACAGTTACTCCACAACAGTTACTCCACAACAGTTACTCCACGACAGTTACTCCACGACAGTTAGTCCACAACAGTTACTCCACGACAGTTACTCCACAACAGTTACTCCACAACAGTTACTCCACGACAGTTACTCCACAACAGTTACTCCACGAAAGTTACTCCACAACAGTTACTCCACAACAGTTACTCCACGACAGTTACTCCACAACAGTTACTCCACAACAGTTACTCCACAACAGTTACTCCACAGCAGTTACTCCACAGCAGTTACTCCACAACAGATACTCCACAACAGTTACTCCACAGCAGTTACTCCACAACAGTTACTCCACAACAGTTACTCCACAGCAGTTACTCCACAGCAGTTACTCCACGACAGTTACTCCACAACAGTTACTCCACAACAGTTACTCCACAGCAGTTACTCCACGACAGTTACTCCACGACAGTTACTCCACGACAGTTACTCCACGACAGTTACCCCACCACAGTTACTCCACAACAGTTACTCCACAGCAATTACTCCACGACAGTTACTCCACAACAGTTACTCCACAACAGTTACTCCACAGCAGTTACTCCACGACAGTTACTCCACGACAGTTACTCCACGACAGTTACTCCACGACAGTTACTCCACAACAGTTACTCCACAGCAGTTACTCCACGACAGTTACTCCACAACAGTTACTCCACGACTGTTACTCCACGACTGTTACTCCACAACAGTTACTCCACAACACGACAGTTACTCCACAACAGTTACTCCACAACAGTTACTCCACAGCAGTTACTCCACGACAGTTACTCCACAACAGTTACTCCACAACAGTTACTCCACAACAGTTACTCCACGACAGTTACTCCACGACAGTTACTCCACAACAGTTACTCCACGAAAGTTACTCCACAACAGTTACTCCACAACAGTAACTGTCGTGGAGTAACACGACAGTTACTCCACGACAGTTACTCCAAAGCAGTTACTCCACGACAGTTACTCCACGACAGTTACTCCACGACAGTTACTCCGCAACAGTTACTCCGCAACAGTTACTCCACGACAGTTACTCCACAGCAGTTACTCCACAACAGTTACTCCACGACAGTTACTCCACGACAGTTACTCCACAACAGTTACTCCACGAAAGTTACTCCACAACAGTTACTCCACAACAGTTACTCCACGACAGTTACTCCACGACAGTTACTCCACAACAGTTACTCCACGAAAGTTACTCCACGACAGTTACTCCACGACAGTTACTCCACAAAAGTAACTGTCGTGGAGTAACACGACAGTTACTCCACAACAGTTACTCCACAGCAGTTACTCCACAACAGTTACTCCACGACTGTTACTCCACGACAATTACTCCGCAACAGTTACTCCGCGACAGTTACTCCACAACAGTTACTCCACAACAGTTAATCCACAACAGTTACTCCACAACAGTTACTCCACAGCAGTTACTCCACGACAGTTACTCCACAACAGTTACTCCACAACAGTTACTCCACAACAGTTACTCCACGACAGTTACTCCACAACAGTTACTCCACAAGTTACTCCACAACAGTTACTCCACAGCAGTTACTCCACAACAGTTACTCCACGACAGTTACTCCACGACAGTTACTCCACAACAGTTACTCCACGAAAGTTACTCCACGACAGTTACTCCACGACAGTTACTCCACGACAGTTACTCCACAAGTTACTCCACGACAGTTACTCCACGACAGTTACTCCACAGCAGTTACTCCACAACAGTTACTCCACAGCAGTTACTCCACAACAGTTACTCCACGACAGTTACTCCACAGCAGTTACTCCACAACAGTTACTCCACAGCAGTTACTCCACAACAGTTACTCCACGACAGTTACTCCACAACAGTTACTATAACAGTTACTCCACGACAGTTACTCCACAACAGTTACTCCACAACAGTTACTCCACAACAGTTACTCCACAACAAGACAGTTACTCCACAACTGTTACTCCACAACAGTTACTCCACAGCAGTTACTCCACGACAGTTACTCCACAACAGTTACTCCACGAAAGTTACTCCACAGCAGTTACTCCACGACAGTTACTCCACGACAGTTACTCCACAACAGTTACTCCACGACAGTTACTCCACGACAGTTACTCCACAGCAGTTACTCCACGACAGTTACTCCACAACAGTTACTCCACAGCAGTTACTCCACAACAGTTACTCCACAGCAGTTACTTCACGACAGTTACTCCACAACAGTTACTCCACAACAGTTACTCCACAACAGTTACTCCACGACAGTTACTCCACAACAGTTACTCCACAGCAGTTACTCCACAACAGTTACTCCACGACAGTTACTCCACGACAGTTACTCCACAAGTTACTCCACGACAGTTACTCCACGACAGTTACTCCATAGCAGTTACTCCACAACAGTTACTCCACAGCAGTTACTCCACAACAGTTACTCCACAACAGTTACTCCACGACAGTTACTCCGCAGCAGTTACTCCACAACAGTTACTCCACAACAGTTACTCCACAACAGTTACTCCACGACAGTTACTCCACAACAGTTACTCCACAGCAGTTACTCCAAGACAGTTACTCCACAACAGTTACTCCACGACAGTTACGCCACGACAGTTACTCCACAACAGTTATTCCACGACAGTTACTCCACAACAGTTACTCCACGACAGTTACGCCACGACAGTTACTCCACAACAATTACTCCACGACAGTTACTCCACATCAGTTACTCCACGACAGTTACTCCACAACAGTTACTCCACAACAGTTACTCCACAACAGTTACTCCACGACAGTTACTCCACGACAGTTAGTCCACAACAGTTACTCCACGACAGTTACTCCACAACAGTTACTCCACAACAGTTACTCCACGACAGTTACTCCACAACAGTTACTCCACGAAAGTTACTCCACAACAGTTACTCCACAACAGTTACTCCACGACAGTTACTCCACAACAGTTACTCCACAACAGTTACTCCACGACAGTTACTCCACGACAGTTACTCCACAACAGTTACTCCACGAAAGTTACTCCACAACAGTTACTCCACAACAGTAACTGTCGTGGAGTAACACGACAGTTACTCCACGACAGTTACTCCAAAGCAGTTACTCCACGACAGTTACTCCACGACAGTTACTCCACGACAGTTACTCCGCAACAGTTACTCCGCAACAGTTACTCCACGACAGTTACTCCACAGCAGTTACTCCACAACAGTTACTCCACGACAGTTACTCCACGACAGTTACTCCACAACAGTTACTCCACGAAAGTTACTCCACAACAGTTACTCCACAACAGTTACTCCACGACAGTTACTCCACGACAGTTACTCCACAACAGTTACTCCACGAAAGTTACTCCACGACAGTTACTCCACGACAGTTACTCCACAAAAGTAACTGTCGTGGAGTAACACGACAGTTACTCCACAACAGTTACTCCACAGCAGTTACTCCACAACAGTTACTCCACGACTGTTACTCCACGACAATTACTCCGCAACAGTTACTCCGCGACAGTTACTCCACAACAGTTACTCCACAACAGTTAATCCACAACAGTTACTCCACAACAGTTACTCCACAGCAGTTACTCCACGACAGTTACTCCACAACAGTTACTCCACAACAGTTACTCCACAACAGTTACTCCACGACAGTTACTCCACAACAGTTACTCCACAAGTTACTCCACAACAGTTACTCCACAGCAGTTACTCCACAACAGTTACTCCACGACAGTTACTCCACGACAGTTACTCCACAACAGTTACTCCACGAAAGTTACTCCACGACAGTTACTCCACGACAGTTACTCCACGACAGTTACTCCACAAGTTACTCCACGACAGTTACTCCACGACAGTTACTCCACAGCAGTTACTCCACAACAGTTACTCCACAGCAGTTACTCCACAACAGTTACTCCACGACAGTTACTCCACAGCAGTTACTCCACAACAGTTACTCCACAGCAGTTACTCCACAACAGTTACTCCACGACAGTTACTCCACAACAGTTACTATAACAGTTACTCCACGACAGTTACTCCACAACAGTTACTCCACAACAGTTACTCCACAACAGTTACTCCACAACAAGACAGTTACTCCACAACTGTTACTCCACAACAGTTACTCCACAGCAGTTACTCCACGACAGTTACTCCACAACAGTTACTCCACGAAAGTTACTCCACAGCAGTTACTCCACGACAGTTACTCCACGACAGTTACTCCACAACAGTTACTCCACGACAGTTACTCCACGACAGTTACTCCACAGCAGTTACTCCACGACAGTTACTCCACAACAGTTACTCCACAGCAGTTACTCCACAACAGTTACTCCACAGCAGTTACTTCACGACAGTTACTCCACAACAGTTACTCCACAACAGTTACTCCACAACAGTTACTCCACGACAGTTACTCCACAACAGTTACTCCACAGCAGTTACTCCACAACAGTTACTCCACGACAGTTACTCCACGACAGTTACTCCACAAGTTACTCCACGACAGTTACTCCACGACAGTTACTCCATAGCAGTTACTCCACAACAGTTACTCCACAGCAGTTACTCCACAACAGTTACTCCACAACAGTTACTCCACGACAGTTACTCCGCAGCAGTTACTCCACAACAGTTACTCCACAACAGTTACTCCACAACAGTTACTCCACGACAGTTACTCCACAACAGTTACTCCACAGCAGTTACTCCAAGACAGTTACTCCACAACAGTTACTCCACGACAGTTACGCCACGACAGTTACTCCACAACAGTTATTCCACGACAGTTACTCCACAACAGTTACTCCACGACAGTTACGCCACGACAGTTACTCCACAACAATTACTCCACGACAGTTACTCCACATCAGTTACTCCACGACAGTTACTCCACAACAGTTACTCCACAACAGTTACTCCACAACAGTTACTCCACGACAGTTACTCCACGACAGTTAGTCCACAACAGTTACTCCACGACAGTTACTCCACAACAGTTACTCCACAACAGTTACTCCACGACAGTTACTCCACAACAGTTACTCCACGAAAGTTACTCCACAACAGTTACTCCACAACAGTTACTCCACGACAGTTACTCCACAACAGTTACTCCACAACAGTTACTCCACGACAGTTACTCCACGACAGTTACTCCACAACAGTTACTCCACGAAAGTTACTCCACAACAGTTACTCCACAACAGTAACTGTCGTGGAGTAACACGACAGTTACTCCACGACAGTTACTCCAAAGCAGTTACTCCACGACAGTTACTCCACGACAGTTACTCCACGACAGTTACTCCGCAACAGTTACTCCGCAACAGTTACTCCACGACAGTTACTCCACAGCAGTTACTCCACAACAGTTACTCCACGACAGTTACTCCACGACAGTTACTCCACAACAGTTACTCCACGAAAGTTACTCCACAACAGTTACTCCACAACAGTTACTCCACGACAGTTACTCCACGACAGTTACTCCACAACAGTTACTCCACGAAAGTTACTCCACGACAGTTACTCCACGACAGTTACTCCACAAAAGTAACTGTCGTGGAGTAACACGACAGTTACTCCACAACAGTTACTCCACAGCAGTTACTCCACAACAGTTACTCCACGACTGTTACTCCACGACAATTACTCCGCAACAGTTACTCCGCGACAGTTACTCCACAACAGTTACTCCACAACAGTTAATCCACAACAGTTACTCCACAACAGTTACTCCACAGCAGTTACTCCACGACAGTTACTCCACAACAGTTACTCCACAACAGTTACTCCACAACAGTTACTCCACGACAGTTACTCCACAACAGTTACTCCACAAGTTACTCCACAACAGTTACTCCACAGCAGTTACTCCACAACAGTTACTCCACGACAGTTACTCCACGACAGTTACTCCACAACAGTTACTCCACGAAAGTTACTCCACGACAGTTACTCCACGACAGTTACTCCACGACAGTTACTCCACAAGTTACTCCACGACAGTTACTCCACGACAGTTACTCCACAGCAGTTACTCCACAACAGTTACTCCACAGCAGTTACTCCACAACAGTTACTCCACGACAGTTACTCCACAGCAGTTACTCCACAACAGTTACTCCACAGCAGTTACTCCACAACAGTTACTCCACGACAGTTACTCCACAACAGTTACTATAACAGTTACTCCACGACAGTTACTCCACAACAGTTACTCCACAACAGTTACTCCACAACAGTTACTCCACAACAAGACAGTTACTCCACAACTGTTACTCCACAACAGTTACTCCACAGCAGTTACTCCACGACAGTTACTCCACAACAGTTACTCCACGAAAGTTACTCCACAGCAGTTACTCCACGACAGTTACTCCACGACAGTTACTCCACAACAGTTACTCCACGACAGTTACTCCACGACAGTTACTCCACAGCAGTTACTCCACGACAGTTACTCCACAACAGTTACTCCACAGCAGTTACTCCACAACAGTTACTCCACAGCAGTTACTTCACGACAGTTACTCCACAACAGTTACTCCACAACAGTTACTCCACAACAGTTACTCCACGACAGTTACTCCACAACAGTTACTCCACAGCAGTTACTCCACAACAGTTACTCCACGACAGTTACTCCACGACAGTTACTCCACAAGTTACTCCACGACAGTTACTCCACGACAGTTACTCCATAGCAGTTACTCCACAACAGTTACTCCACAGCAGTTACTCCACAACAGTTACTCCACAACAGTTACTCCACGACAGTTACTCCGCAGCAGTTACTCCACAACAGTTACTCCACAACAGTTACTCCACAACAGTTACTCCACGACAGTTACTCCACAACAGTTACTCCACAGCAGTTACTCCAAGACAGTTACTCCACAACAGTTACTCCACGACAGTTACGCCACGACAGTTACTCCACAACAGTTATTCCACGACAGTTACTCCACAACAGTTACTCCACGACAGTTACGCCACGACAGTTACTCCACAACAATTACTCCACGACAGTTACTCCACATCAGTTACTCCACGACAGTTACTCCACAACAGTTACTCCACAACAGTTACTCCACAACAGTTACTCCACGACAGTTACTCCACGACAGTTAGTCCACAACAGTTACTCCACGACAGTTACTCCACAACAGTTACTCCACAACAGTTACTCCACGACAGTTACTCCACAACAGTTACTCCACGAAAGTTACTCCACAACAGTTACTCCACAACAGTTACTCCACGACAGTTACTCCACAACAGTTACTCCACAACAGTTACTCCACAACAGTTACTCCACAGCAGTTACTCCACAGCAGTTACTCCACAACAGATACTCCACAACAGTTACTCCACAGCAGTTACTCCACAGCAGTTACTCCACAACAGTTACTCCACAACAGTTACTCCACAGCAGTTACTCCACAGCAGTTACTCCACGACAGTTACTCCACAACAGTTACTCCACAACAGTTACTCCACAGCAGTTACTCCACGACAGTTACTCCACGACAGTTACTCCACGACAGTTACTCCACGACAGTTACTCCACCACAGTTACTCCACAACAGTTACTCCACAGCAGTTACTCCACAACAGTTACTCCACGACAGTTACTCCACAACAGTTACTACAACAGTTACTCCACGACTGTTACTCCACAACAGTTACTCCACAACACGACAGTTACTCCACAACAGTTACTCCACAACAGTTACTCTACAACAGTTACTCCACAGCAGTTACTCCACGACAGTTACTCCACAACAGTTACTCCACAAAAGTTACTCCACAACAGTTACTCCACGACAGTTACTCCACAACAGTTACTCCACAACAGTTACTCCACGACAGTTACTCCACGACAGTTACTCCACAACAGTTACTCCACGACAGATAGTCCACAACAGTTACTCCACGACAGTTACTCCACAACAGTTACTCCACAACAGTTACTCCACGACAGTTACTCCACAACAGTTACTCCACAACAGTTACTCCACAACAGTTACTCCACGACAGTTACTCCACAGCAGTTACTCCACAACAGATACTCCACAACAGTTACTCCACAGCAGTTACTCCACAGCAGTTACTCCACAACAGTTACTCCACAACAGTTACTCCACAGCAGTTACTCTACAGCAGGTACTCCACGACAGTTACTCCACAACAGTTACTCCACAACAGTTACTCCACAGCAGTTACTCCACGACAGTTACTCCACGACAGTTACTCCACGACAGTTACTCCACGACAGTTACTCCACCACAGTTACTCCACAACAGTTACTCCACAACAGTTACTACAACAGTTACTCCACGACTGTTACTCCACAACAGTTACTCCACAACACGACAGTTACTCCACAACAGTTACTCCACAACAGTTACTCCACAACAGTTACTCCACAGCAGTTACTCCACGACAGTTACTCCACAACAGTTACTCCACAACAGTTACTCCACAACAGTTACTCCACGACAGTTACTCCACGACAGTTACTCCACAACAGTTACTCCACGAAAGTTACTCCACAACAGTTACTCCACAACAGTTACTCCACGACAGTTACTCCACGACAGTTACTCCACAACAGTTACTCCACGAAAGTTACGACACAACAGTTACTAAACAACAGTTACTCCACGACAATTACTCCATGACAGTTACTCCACAACAGTTACTCCACGAAAGTTACTCCACGACAGTTACTCCACGACAGTTACTCCACAACAGTAACTGTCGTGGAGTAACACGACAGTTACTCCACGACAGTTACTCCACAGCAGTTACTCCACGACAGTTACTCCACAGCAGTTACTCCACGACAGTTACTCCACAACAGTTACTCCACAACAGTTACTCCACGACAGTTACTCCACGACAGTTACTCCACGACAGTTACTCCACAACAGTTACTCCACGACAGTTACTCCACGACAGTTACTCCACGACAGTTACTCCACAACAGTTACTCCACAACACGACAGTTACTCCACAACAGTTACTCCACAACAGTTACTCCACAGCAGTTACTCCACGACAGTTACTCCACAACAGTTACTCCACAAAAGTTACTCCACAACAGTTACTCCACGACAGTTACTCCACGACAGTTACTCCACAACAGTTACTCCACGAAAGTTACTCCACAACAGTTACTCCACAACAGTTACTCCACGACAGTTACTCCACGACAGTTACTCCACAACAGTTACTCCACGACAGTTAGTCCACAACAGTTACTCCACGACAGTTACTCCACAACAGTTACTCCACAACAGTTACTCCACGACAGTTACTCCACAACAGTTACTCCACAACAGTTACTCCACAACAGTTACTCCACAGCAGTTACTCCACAGCAGTTACTCCACAACAGTTACTCCACAACAGTTACTCCACAGCAGTTACTCCACAGCAGGTACTCCACGACAGTTACTCCACAACAGTTACTCCACAACAGTTACTCCACAGCAGTTACTCCACGACAGTTACTCCACGACAGTTACTCCACGACAGTTACTCCACCACAGTTACTCCACAACAGTTACTCCACAGCAGTTACTCCACAACAGTTACTCCACGACAGTTACTACAACAGTTACTCCACGACTGTTACTCCACAACAGTTACTCCACAACACGACAGTTACTCCACAACAGTTACTCCACAACAGTTACTCCACAACAGTTACTCCACAGCAGTTACTCCACGACAGTTACTCCACAACAGTTACTCCACAACAGTTACTCCACAACAGTTACTCCACGACAGTTACTCCACAACAGTTACTCCACGAAAGTTACTCCACAACAGTTACTCCACAACAGTTACTCCACGACAGTTACTCCACGACAGTTACTCCACAACAGTTACTCCACAACAGTTACTCCACGAAAGTTACGACACAACAGTTACTAAACAACAGTTACTCCACGACAATTACTCCATGACAGTTACTCCACAACAGTTACTCCACGAAAGTTACTCCACGACAGTTACTCCACGACAGTTACTCCACAACAGTAACTGTCGTGGAGTAACACGACAGTTACTCCACGACAGTTACTCCACAGCAGTTACTCCACGACAGTTACTCCACAGCAGTTACTCCACGACAGTTACTCCACAACAGTTACTCCACAACAGTTACTCCACGACAGTTACTCCACGACAGTTACTCCACGACAGTTACTCCACAACAGTTACTCCACGACAGTTGCTCCACGACAGTTACTCCACGACAGTTACTCCACGACAGTTACTCCACGACAGTTACTCCACGACAGTTACTCCACAACAGTTACTCCACAGCAGTTACTCCACAACATTTACTCCACAACAGTTACTCCACGACAGTTACTCCACAACAGTTACTCCACGACAGTTACTCCACAGCAGTTACTCCACAACAGTTACTCCGCAGCAGTTACTCCACAACAGTTACTCCACAACAGTTACTCCACGACAGTTACTCCACGACAGTTACACCACAACAGTTACTCCACGACAGTTACTCCACAGCAGTTACTCCACAACATTTACTCCACAACAGTTACTCCACGACAGTTACTCCACAACAGTTACTCCACGACAGTTACTCCACGACAGTTACTCCACAGCAGTTACTCCACAACAGTTACTCCGCAGCAGTTACTCCACAACAGTTACTCCACAACAGTTACTCCACGACAGTTACTCCACGACAGTTACTCCACAACAGTTACTCCACGACAGTTACTCCACAGCAGTTACTCCACAACAGTTACTCCACAACAGTTACTCCACAACAGTTACTCCACGAAAGTTACTCCACAACAGTTACTCCACGACGGTTACTCCACGACAGTTACTCCACAACAGTTACTCCACGAAAGTTACTCCACGACAGTTACTCCACGACAGTTACTCCACAAAAGTAACTGTCGTGGAGTAACACGACAGTTACTCCACGACAGTTACTCCACAGCAGTTACTCCACAACAGTTACTCCACAGCAGTTATTCCACAACAGTTACTCCACAGCAGTTACTCCACAACAATTACTCCACAGCAGTTACTCCACAACAGTTACTCCACGAAAGTTACTCCACGACAGTTACTCCACGACAGTTACTCCACAACAGTAACTGTCGTGGAGTAACACGACAGTTACTCCACGACAGTTACTCCACAGCAGTTACTCCACAACAGTTACTCCACGACAGTTACTCCGCAACAGTTACTCCGCGACAGTTACTCCACAACAGTTACTCCACAACAGTTACTCCACAACAGTTACACCACAGCAGTTACTCCACAACAGTTACTCCACAGCAGTTACTCCACGACAGTTACTCCACAACAGTTACTCCACAACAGTTACTCCACAACAGTTACTCCACGACAGTTACTCCACAACAGTTACTCCACAGCAGTTACTCCACAACAGTTACTCCACGACAGTTACTCCACGACAGTTACTCCACAAGTTACTCCACGACAGTTACTCCACGGCAGTTACTCCACAGCAGTTACTCCACAACAGTTACTCCACAGCAGTTACTCCACAACAGTTACTCCACAACAGTTACTCCACGACAGTTACTCCACAGCAGTTACTCCACAACAGTTACTCCACAACAGTTACTCCACAACAGTTACTCCACAACAGTTACTCCACAACAGTTACTCCACAAGTTACTCCACAACAGTTACTCCACAACAGTTACTCCACAGCAGTTACTCCAAGACAGTTACTCCACAACAGTTACTCCACAACAGTTACTCCACGACAGTTACGCCACGACAGTTACTCCACAACAGTTATTCCACGACAGTTACTCCACAACAGTTACTCCACGACAGTTACGCCACGACAGTTACTCCACAACAATTACTCCACGACAGTTACTCCACATCAGTTACTCCACGACAGTTACTCCACAACAGTTACTCCACAACAGTTACTCCACGACAGTTACTCCACGACAGTTAGTCCACAACAGTTACTCCGCGACAGTTACTCCACAACAGTTACTCCACAACAGTTACTCCACAACAGTTACTCCACGAAAGTTACTCCACAACAGTTACTCCACAACAGTTACTCCACGACAGTTACTCCACAACAGTTACTCCACAACAGTTACTCCACAACAGTTACTCCACAGCAGTTACTCCACAGCAGTTACTCCACAACAGATACTCCACAACAGTTACTCCACAGCAGTTACTCCACAGCAGATACTCCACAACAGTTACTCCACAACAGTTACTCCACAGCAGTTACTCCACAGCAGTTACTCCACGACAGTTACTCCACAACAGTTACTCCACAACAGTTACTCCACAGCAGTTACTCCACGACAGTTACTCCACGACAGTTACTCCACGACAGTTACTCCACGACAGTTACTCCACCACAGTTACTCCACAACAGTTACTCCACAGCAGTTACTCCACAACAGTTACTCCACGACAGTTACTCCACAACAGTTACTACAACAGTTACTCCACGACTGTTACTCCACAACAGTTACTCCACAACACGACAGTTACTCCACAACAGTTACTCCACAACAGTTACTCCACAACAGTTACTCCACAGCAGTTACTCCACGACAGTTACTCCACAACAGTTACTCCACAACAGTTACTCCACAACAGTTACTCCACGACAGTTACTCCACAACAGTTACTCCACGAAAGTTACTCCACAACAGTTACTCCACAACAGTTACTCCACGACAGTTACTCCACGACAGTTACTCCACAACAGTTACTCCACGAAAGTTACGACACAACAGTTACTAAACAACAGTTACTCCACGACAATTACTCCATGACAGTTACTCCACAACAGTTACTCCACGAAAGTTACTTCACGACAGTTACTCCACGACAGTTACTCCACAACAGTAACTGTCGTGGAGTAACACGACAGTTACTCCACGACAGTTACTCCACAGCAGTTACTCCACGACAGTTACTCCACGACAGTTACTCCACGACAGTTACTCCACGACAGTTACTCCACAACAGTTACTCCACGACAATTACTCCACGACAGTTACTCCACAACAGTTACTCCGCGACAGTTACTCCACAACAGTTACTCCACAACAGTTACTCCACAGCAGTTACTCCACAACAGTTACTCCACAGCAGTTACTCCACGACAGTTACTCCACAACAGTTACTCCACGACAGTTACTCCACGACAGTTACTCCACAACAGTTACTCCACAGCAGTTACTCCACAACAGTTACTCCACGACAGTTACTCCACGACAGTTACTCCACAAGTTACTCCACGACAGTTACTCCACGACAGTTACTCCACAGCAGTTACTCCACAACAGTTACTCCACAGCAGTTACTCCACAACAGATACTCCACAACAGTTACTCCACGACAGTTACTCCACAGCAGTTACTCCACAACAGTTACTCCACAACAGTTACTCCACAACAGTTACTCCACAACAGTTACTCCACGACAGTTACTCCACAAGTTACTCCACAACAGTTACTCCACAACAGTTACTCCACAGCAGTTACTCCAAGACAGTTACTCCACAACAGTTACTCCACAACAGTTACTCCACGACAGTTACGCCACGACAGTTACTACACAACAGTTATTCCACGACAGTTACTCCACAACAGTTACTCCACGACAGTTACGCCACGACAGTTACTCCACAACAATTACTCCACGACAGTTACTCCACATCAGTTACTCCACGACAGTTACTCCACAACAGTTACTCCACAACAGTTACTCCACGACAGTTACTCCACGACAGTTAGTCCACAACAGTTACTCCGCGACAGTTACTCCACAACAGTTACTCCACAACAGTTACTCCACGAAAGTTACTCCACAACAGTTACTCCACAACAGTTACTCCACGACAGTTACTCCACAACAGTTACTCCACAACAGTTACTCCACAACAGTTACTCCACAGCAGTTACTCCACAGCAGTTACTCCACAACAGATACTCCACAACAGTTACTCCACAGCAGTTACTCCACAGCAGTTACTCCACAACAGTTACTCCACAACAGTTACTCCACAGCAGTTACTCCACAGCAGTTACTCCACGACAGTTACTCCACAACAGTTACTCCACAACAGTTACTCCACAGCAGTTACTCCACGACAGTTACTCCACGACAGTTACTCCACGACAGTTACTCCACCACAGTTACTCCACAACAGTTACTCCACAGCAGTTACTCCACAACAGTTACTCCACGACAGTTACTCCACAACAGTTACTACAACAGTTACTCCACGACTGTTACTCCACAACAGTTACTCCACAACACGACAGTTACTCCACAACAGTTACTCCACAACAGTTACTCCACAACAGTTACTCCACAGCAGTTACTCCACGACAGTTACTCCACAACAGTTACTCCACAACAGTTACTCCACAACAGTTACTCCACGACAGTTACTCCACGACAGTTACTCCACAACAGTTACTCCACGAAAGTTACTCCACAACAGTTACTCCACAACAGTTACTCCACGACAGTTACTCCACGACAGTTACTCCACAACAGTTACTCCACGAAAGTTACGACACAACAGTTACTAAACAACAGTTACTCCACGACAATTACTCCATGACAGTTACTCCACAACAGTTACTCCACGAAAGTTACTTCACGACAGTTACTCCACGACAGTTACTCCACAACAGTAACTGTCGTGGAGTAACACGACAGTTACTCCACGACAGTTACTCCACAGCAGTTACTCCACGACAGTTACTCCACGACAGTTACTCCACGACAGTTACTCCACGACAGTTACTCCACAACAGTTACTCCACGACAGTTACTCCACGACAGTTACTCCACAACAGTTACTCCGCGACAGTTACTCCACAACAGTTACTCCACAACAGTTACTCCACAGCAGTTACTCCACAACAGTTACTCCACAGCAGTTACTCCACGACAGTTACTCCACAACAGTTACTCCACGACAGTTACTCCACGACAGTTACTCCACAACAGTTACTCCACAGCAGTTACTCCACAACAGTTACTCCACGACAGTTACTCCACGACAGTTACTCCACAAGTTACTCCACGACAGTTACTCCACGACAGTTACTCCACAGCAGTTACTCCACAACAGTTACTCCACAGCAGTTACTCCACAACAGATACTCCACAACAGTTACTCCACGACAGTTACTCCACAGCAGTTACTCCACAACAGTTACTCCACAACAGTTACTCCACAACAGTTACTCCACAACAGTTACTCCACAACAGTTACTCCACGACAGTTACTCCACAAGTTACTCCACAACAGTTACTCCACAACAGTTACTCCACAGCAGTTACTCCAAGACAGTTACTCCACAACAGTTACTCCACAACAGTTACTCCACGACAGTTACGCCACGACAGTTACTACACAACAGTTATTCCACGACAGTTACTCCACATCAGTTACTCCACGACAGTTACTCCACAACAGTTACTCCACAACAGTTACTCCACGACAGTTACTCCACGACAGTTAGTCCACAACAGTTACTCCGCGACAGTTACTCCACAACAGTTACTCCACAACAGTTACTCCACGAAAGTTACTCCACAACAGTTACTCCACAACAGTTACTCCACGACAGTTACTCCACAACAGTTACTCCACAACAGTTACTCCACAACAGTTACTCCACAGCAGTTACTCCACAGCAGTTACTCCACAAAAGATACTCCACAACAGTTACTCCACAGCAGTTACTCCACAGCAGTTACTCCACGACAGTTACTCCACAACAGTTACTCCACAACAGTTACTCCACAGCAGTTACTCCACGACAGTTACTCCACGACAGTTACTCCACGACAGTTACTCCACCACAGTTACTCCACAACAGTTACTCCACAGCAGTTACTCCACAACAGTTACTCCACGACAGTTACTCCACAACAGTTACTACAACAGTTACTCCACGACTGTTACTCCACAACAGTTACTCCACAACACGACAGTTACTCCACAACAGTTACTCCACAACAGTTACTCCACAACAGTTACTCCACAGCAGTTACTCCACAACAGTTACTCCACAACAGTTACTCCACAACAGTTACTCCACGACAGTTACTCCACGACAGTTACTCCACAACAGTTACTCCACGAAAGTTACTCCACAACAGTTACTCCACAACAGTTACTCCACGACAGTTACTCCACGACAGTTACTCCACAACAGTTACTCCACGAAAGTTACGACACAACAGTTACTAAACAACAGTTACTCCACGACAATTACTCCATGACAGTTACTCCACAACAGTTACTCCACGAAAGTTACTCCACGACAGTTACTCCACGACAGTTACTCCACAACAGTAACTGTCGTGGAGTAACACGACAGTTACTCCACGACAGTTACTCCACAGCAGTTACTCCACGACAGTTACTCCACGACAGTTACTCCACGACAGTTACTCCACGACAGTTACTCCACAACAGTTACTCCACGACAGTTACTCCACGACAGTTACTCCACAACAGTTACTCCACAACAGTTACTCCACAGCAGTTACTCCACAACATTTACTCCACAACAGTTACTCCACGACAGTTACTCCACAACAGTTACTCCACGACAGTTACTCCACGACAGTTACTCCACAGCAGTTACTCCACAACAGTTACTCCGCAGCAGTTACTCCACAACAGTTACTCCACAACAGTTACTCCACGACAGTTACTCCACGACAGTTACTCCACAACAGTTACTCCACGACAGTTACTCCACAGCAGTTACTCCACAACAGTTACTCCACAACAGTTACTCCCACAACAGTTACTCCACGACAGTTACTCCACAGCAGTTACTCCACAACAGTTACTCCACGACAGTTACTCCACGACAGTTACTCCACAACAGTTACTCCACGAAAGTTACTCCACAACAGTTACTCCACAACAGTTACTCCACGACAGTTACTCCACGACAGTTACTCCACAACAGTTACTCCACGAAAGTTACTCCACGACAGTTACTCCACGACAGTTACTCCACAAAAGTAACTGTCGTGGAGTAACACGACAGTTACTCCACGACAGTTACTCCACAGCAGTTACTCCACAACAGTTACTCCACGACAGTTACTCCACGACAGTTACTCCGCAACAGTTACTCCGCGACAGTTACTCCACAACAGTTACTCCACAACAGTTACTCCACAACAGTTACTCCACAACAGTTACTCCACAACAGTTACTCCACAACAGTTACTCCACGACAGTTACTCCACAACAGTTACTCCACAAGTTACTCCACAACAGTTACTCCACAGCAGTTACTCCACAACAGTTACTCCACGACAGTTACTCCACAGCAGTTACTCCACAACAGTTACTCCACAGCAGTTACTCCACAACAGTTACTCCACGACAGTTACTCCACAACAGTTACTATAACAGTTACTCCACGACAGTTACTCCACAACAGTTACTCCACAACAGTTACTCCACAACAGTTACTCCACAACAGTTACTCCACAACAAGACAGTTACTCCACAACAGTTACTCCACAACAGTTACTCCACAGCAGTTACTCCACGACAGTTACTCCACAACAGTTACTCCACGAAAGTTACTCCACAGCAGTTACTCCACGACAGTTACTCCACGACAGTTACTCCACAACAGTTACTCCACGACAGTTACTCCACGACAGTTACTCCACAGCAGTTACTCCACGACAGTTACTCCACGACAGTTACTCCACAACAGTTACTCCACGACAGTTACTCCACGACAGTTACTCCACAACAGTTACTCCACAGCAGTTACTCCACAACAGTTACTCCACAGCAGTTACTCCACAACAGTTACTCCACGACAGTTACTCCACAACAGTTACTACAACAGTTACTCCACGACAGTTACTCCACAACAGGTACTCCACAACAGTTACTCCACAACAGTTACTCCACGACAGTTACTCCACAACAGTTACTCCACAACAGTTATTCCACAACAGTTACTCTACAACAGTTACTCTACAACAGTTACTCCACGACAGTTACTCCACAACAGTTACTCCACAACCGTTACTCCACGACAGTTACTCCACAAAAGTTACTCCACAACAGTTACTCCACGACAGTTACTCCACGACAGTTACTCCACAACAGTTACTCCACAACACTTACTCCACGAGAGTTACTCCACGAGAGTTACTCCACAACAGTTACTCCACAGCAGTTACTCCACGACAGTTACTCCACAACAGTTACTCCACAACAGTTACTCCACGACAGTTACTCCACAGCAGTTACTCCACAGCTGTTACTCCACAACAGTTACTCCACAGCAGTTACTCCACAACAGTTACTCCACGACAGTTACTCCACGACAGTTACTCCACAAAAGTTACTCCACGACAGTTACTCCACAGCAGTTACTCCACAGCTGTTACTCCACAACAGTTACTCCACAGCAGTTACTCCACAACAGTTACTCCACAACAGTTACTACAACAGTTACTCCACGACAGTTACTCCACAACAGTTACTCCACAACAGTTACTCCACAACAGTTACTCCACAACAGTTACTCCACAACACGACAGTTACTCCACAACAGTTACTTCACAACGGTTACTCCACAGCAGTTACTCCACGACAGTTACTCAACAACAGTTACTCCACAACAGTTACTCCACGACAGTTACTCCACAACTGTTACTCCACGAAAGTTACTCCACAACAGTTACTCCACGACAGTTACTCCACGACAGTTACTCCACGACAGTTACTCCACGAAAGTTACTCCACAACAGTTACTCCACAACAGTTACTCCACGACAGTTACTCCACGACAGTTACTCCACAACAGTTACTCCACGAAAGTTACTCCACGACAGTTACTCCACGACAGTTACTCCACAACAGTAACTGTCGTGGAGTAACACGACAATTACTCCACGACAGTTACTCCACAGCAGTTACTCCACAACAGATACTCCACGACAGTTACTCCGCGACAGTTACTCCGCGACAGTTACTCCGCGACAGTTACTCCACAACAGTTACTCCACAACAGTTACTCCACAACAGTTACTCCACAGCAGTTACTCCACGACAGTTACTCCACGACAGTTACTCCATAACAGTTACTCCACAACAGTTACTCCACAACAGTTACTCCACAGCAGTTACTCCACAACAGTTACTCCACGATAGTTACTCCACGACAGTTACTCCACGACAGTTACTCCACAACAGTTACTCCACAACAGTTACTCCACGACAGTTACTCCACAACAGTTACTCCACGACAGTTACTCCACAGCAGTTTCTCCACGACAGTTACTCCACGACAGTTACTCCATAACAGTTATTCCACGACAGTTACTCCACGACAGTTACTCCACAGCAGTTACTCCACGACAGTTACTCCACGACAGTTACTCCACAACAGTTACTCCACGACAGTTACTCCACGACAGTTACTCCACAACAGTTACTCCATAGCAGTTACTCCACAACAGTTACTCCACAGCAGTTACTCCACAACAGTTACTCCACGACAGTTACTCCACAAAAGTTACTACAACAGTTACTCCACGACAGTTACTCCACGACAGTTACTCCACAACAGTTACTCCACAACAGTTACTCCACGACAGTTACTCCACAACAGTTACTCCACAACAGTTACTCCACAACAGTTACTCCACAACAGTTACTCCACAACAAGACAGTTACTCCACAACAGTTACTCCACAACAGTTACTCCACAGCAGTTACTCCACGACAGTTACTCCACAACAGTTACTCCACGAAAGTTACTCCAAAACAGTTACTCCACGACAGTTACTCCACAACAGTTACTCCACGAAAGTTACTCCACAACAGTTACTCCACAACAGTTACTCCACGACAGTTACTCCACGACAGTTACTCCACAACAGTTACTCCACAAAAGTTACTCCACGACAGTTACTCCACGACAGTTACTCCACAAAAGTAACTGTCGTGGAGTAACACGACAGTTACTCCACGACAGTTACTCCACAGCAGTTACTCCAAAACAGTTACTCCACGACAGTTACTCCACGACAGTTACTCCGCAACAGTTACTCCGCGACAGTTACTCCACAACAGTTACTCCACAACAGTTACTCCACAACAGTTACTCCACAACAGTTACTCCACGACAGTTACTCCACAACAGTTACTCCACAACAGTTACTCCACAACAGTTACTCCACGACAGTTACTCCACAACAGTTACTCCACAAGTTACTCCACAACAGTTACTCCACGACAGTCACTCCACGACAGTTACTCCACGACAGTTACTCCACAAGTTACTCCACGACAGTTACTCCACGACAGTTACTCCACAGCAGTTACTCCACAACAGTTACTCCACAGCAGTTACTCCACAACAGTTACTCCACGACAGTTACTCCACAGCAGTTACTCCACAACAGTTACTCCACAGCAGTTACTCCACAACAGTTACTCCACGACAGTTACTCCACAACAGTTACTATAACAGTTACTCCACGACAGTTACTCCACAACAGTTACTCCACAACAGTTACTCCACAACAGTTACTCCACAACAAGACAGTTACTCCACAACAGTTACTCCACAACAGTTACTCCACAGCAGTTACTCCACGACAGTTACTCCACAACAGTTACTCCACGAAAGTTACTCCACAGCAGTTACTCCACGACAGTTACTCCACGACAGTTACTCCACAACAGTTACTCCACGACAGTTACTCCACGACAGTTACTCCATAGCAGTTACTCCACGACAGTTACTCCACAACAGTTACTCCACGACAGTTACTCCACGACAGTTACTCCACGACAGTTACTCCACAACAGTTACTCCACAGCAGTTACTCCACAACAGTTACTCCACAGCAGTTACTCCACAACAGTTACTCCATGACAGTTACTCCACAACAGTTACTACAACAGTTACTCCACGACAGTTACTCCACAACAGGTACTCCACAACAGTTACTCCACAACAGTTACTCCACGACAGTTACTCCACAACAGTTACTCCACAACAGTTACTCCACAACAGTTACTCTACAACAGTTACTCTACAACAGTTACTCCACGACAGTTACTCCACAACAGTTACTCCACAACCGTTACTCCACGACAGTTACTCCACAAAAGTTACTCCACAACAGTTACTCCACGACAGTTACTCCACGACAGTTACTCCACAACAGTTACTCCACAACACTTACTCCACGAGAGTTACTCCACGAGAGTTACTCCACAACAGTTACTCCACAGCAGTTATTCCACGACAGTTACTCCACAACAGTTACTCCACAACAGTTACTCCACGACAGTTACTCCACAGCAGTTACTCCACAGCTGTTACTCCACAACAGTTACTCCACAGCAGTTACTCCACAAAAGTTATTCCACGACATTTACTCCACAACAGTTACTCAACGACAGTTACTCCACGACAGTTACTCCACAACAATTACTCCACGACAGTTACTCCACATCAGTTACTCCACAACAGTTACTCCACAACAGTTACTACAACAGTTACTCCACGACAGTTACTCCACAACAGTTACTCCACAACAGTTACTCCACAACAGTTACTCCACAACACGACAGTTACTCCACAACAGTTACTTCACAACAGTTACTCCACAGCAGTTACTCCACGACAGTTACTCAACAACAGTTACTCCACAACAGTTACTCCACGACAGTTACTCCACAACTGTTACTCCACGAAAGTTACTCCACAACAGTTACTCCACGACAGTTACTCCACGACAGTTACTCCACAACAGTTACTCCACGAAAGTTACTCCACAACAGTTACTCCACAACAGTTACTCCACGACAGTTACTCCACGACAGTTACTCCACAACAGTTACTCCACGAAAGTTACTCCACGACAGTTACTCCACGACAGTTACTCCACAACAGTAACTGTCGTGGAGTAACACGACAATTACTCCACGACAGTTACTCCACAGCAGTTACTCCACAACAGATACTCCACGACAGTTACTCCGCGACAGTTACTCCGCGACAGTTACTCCGCGACAGTTACTCCACGACACTTACTCCACAACAGTTACTCCACAACAGTTACTCCACAACAGTTACTCCACAGCAGTTACTCCACGACAGTTACTCCACGACAGTTACTCCACAACATTTACTCCATAGCAGTTACTCCACAACAGTTACTCCACGACAGTTACTCCACGACAGTTACTCCGCGACAGTTACTCCGCGACAGTTACTCCACGACAGTTACTCCACGACAGTTACTCCATAACAGTTATTCCACGACAGTTACTCCACGACAGTTACTCCACAGCAGTTACTCCACGACAGTTACTCCACGACAGTTACTCCACAACAGTTACTCCACGACAGTTACTCCACGACAGTTACTCCACAACATTTACTCCATAGCAGTTACTCCACAACAGTTACTCCACAGCAGTTACTCCACAACAGTTACTCCACGACAGTTACTCCACAAAAGTTACTACAACAGTTACTCCACGACAGTTACTCCACGACAGTTACTCCACAACAGTTACTCCACAACAGTTACTCCACAACAGTTACTCCACGACAGTTACTCCACAACAGTTACTCCACAACAGTTACTCCACAACAGTTACTCCACAACAGTTACTCCACAACAGTTACTCCACGACAGTTACTCCACAACAGTTACTCCACGAAAGTTACTCCACGACAGTTACTCCACGACAGTTACTCCACAACAGTAACTGTCGTGGAGTAACACGACAATTACTCCACGACAGTTACTCCACAGCAGTTACTCCACAACAGATACTCCACGACAGTTACTCCGCGACAGTTACTCCGCGACAGTTACTCCGCGACAGTTACTCCACAACAGTTACTCCACAACAGTTACTCCACAACAGTTACTCCACAGCAGTTACTCCACGACAGTTACTCCACGACAGTTACTCCATAACAGTTACTCCACAACAGTTACTCCACAACAGTTACTCCACAGCAGTTACTCCACAACAGTTACTCCACGATAGTTACTCCACGACAGTTACTCCACGACAGTTACTCCACAACAGTTACTCCACAACAGTTACTCCACAACAGTTACTCCACAACAGTTACTCCACGACAGTTACTCCACAGCAGTTTCTCCACGACAGTTACTCCACGACAGTTACTCCATAACAGTTATTCCACGACAGTTACTCCACGACAGTTACTCCACAGCAGTTACTCCACGACAGTTACTCCACGACAGTTACTCCACAACAGTTACTCCACGACAGTTACTCCACGACAGTTACTCCACAACAGTTACTCCATAGCAGTTACTCCACAACAGTTACTCCACAGCAGTTACTCCACAACAGTTACTCCACGACAGTTACTCCACAAAAGTTACTACAACAGTTACTCCACGACAGTTACTCCACGACAGTTACTCCACAACAGTTACTCCACAACAGTTACTCCACAACAGTTACTCCACGACAGTTACTCCACAACAGTTACTCCACAACAGTTACTCCACAACAGTTACTCCACAACAGTTACTCCACAACAAGACAGTTACTCCACAACAGTTACTCCACAACAGTTACTCCACAGCAGTTACTCCACGACAGTTACTCCACAACAGTTACTCCACGAAAGTTACTCCAAAACAGTTACTCCACGACAGTTACTCCACAACAGTTACTCCACGAAAGTTACTCCACAACAGTTACTCCACAACAGTTACTCCACGACAGTTACTCCACGACAGTTACTCCACAACAGTTACTCCACGAAAGTTACTCCACGACAGTTACTCCACGACAGTTACTCCACAAAAGTAACTGTCGTGGAGTAACACGACAGTTACTCCACGACAGTTACTCCACAGCAGTTACTCCAAAACAGTTACTCCACGACAGTTACTCCACGACAGTTACTCCGCAACAGTTACTCCGCGACAGTTACTCCACAACAGTTACTCCACAACAGTTACTCCACAACAGTTACTCCACAACAGTTACTCCACGACAGTTACTCCACAACAGTTACTCCACAACAGTTACTCCACAACAGTTACTCCACGACAGTTACTCCACAACAGTTACTCCACAAGTTACTCCACAACAGTTACTCCACGACAGTCACTCCACGACAGTTACTCCACGACAGTTACTCCACAAGTTACTCCACGACAGTTACTCCACGACAGTTACTCCACAGCAGTTACTCCACAACAGTTACTCCACAGCAGTTACTCCACAACAGTTACTCCACGACAGTTACTCCACAGCAGTTACTCCACAACAGTTACTCCACAGCAGTTACTCCACAACAGTTACTCCACGACAGTTACTCCACAACAGTTACTATAACAGTTACTCCACGACAGTTACTCCACAACAGTTACTCCACAACAGTTACTCCACAACAGTTACTCCACAACAAGACAGTTACTCCACAACAGTTACTCCACAACAGTTACTCCACAGCAGTTACTCCACGACAGTTACTCCACAACAGTTACTCCACGAAAGTTACTCCACAGCAGTTACTCCACGACAGTTACTCCACGACAGTTACTCCACAACAGTTACTCCACGACAGTTACTCCACGACAGTTACTCCATAGCAGTTACTCCACGACAGTTACTCCACGACAGTTACTCCACAACAGTTACTCCACGACAGTTACTCCACGACAGTTACTCCACAACAGTTACTCCACAGCAGTTACTCCACAACAGTTACTCCACAGCAGTTACTCCACAACAGTTACTCCACGACAGTTACTCCACAACAGTTACTACAACAGTTACTCCACGACAGTTACTCCACAACAGGTACTCCACAACAGTTACTCCACAACAGTTACTCCACGACAGTTACTCCACAACAGTTACTCCACAACAGTTACTCCACAACAGTTACTCTACAACAGTTACTCTACAACAGTTACTCCACGACAGTTACTCCACAACAGTTACTCCACAACCGTTACTCCACGACAGTTACTCCACAAAAGTTACTCCACAACAGTTACTCCACGACAGTTACTCCACGACAGTTACTCCACAACAGTTACTCCACAACCGTTACTCCACGACAGTTACTCCACAAAAGTTACTCCACAACAGTTACTCCACGAGAGTTACTCCACGAGAGTTACTCCACAACAGTTACTCCACAGCAGTTACTCCACGACAGTTACTCCACAACAGTTACTCCACAACAGTTACTCCACGACAGTTACTCCACAGCAGTTACTCCACAGCTGTTACTCCACAACAGTTACTCCACAGCAGTTACTCCACAAAAGTTATTCCACGACATTTACTCCACAACAGTTACTCAACGACAGTTACTCCACGACAGTTACTCCACAACAATTACTCCACGACAGTTACTCCACATCAGTTACTCCACAACAGTTACTCCACAACAGTTACTACAACAGTTACTCCACGACAGTTACTCCACAACAGTTACTCCACAACAGTTACTCCACAACAGTTACTCCACAACAGTTACTCCACAACACGACAGTTACTCCACAACAGTTACTTCACAACAGTTACTCCACAGCAGTTACTCCACGACAGTTACTCAACAACAGTTACTCCACAACAGTTACTCCACGACAGTTACTCCACAACTGTTACTCCACGAAAGTTACTCCACAACAGTTACTCCACGACAGTTACTCCACGACAGTTACTCCACAACAGTTACTCCACGAAAGTTACTCCACAACAGTTACTCCACAACAGTTACTCCACGACAGTTACTCCACGACAGTTACTCCACAACAGTTACTCCACGAAAGTTACTCCACGACAGTTACTCCACGACAGTTACTCCACAACAGTAACTGTCGTGGAGTAACACGACAATTACTCCACGACAGTTACTCCACAGCAGTTACTCCACAACAGATACTCCACGACAGTTACTCCGCGACAGTTACTCCGCGACAGTTACTCCGCGACAGTTACTCCACAACAGTTACTCCACAACAGTTACTCCACAACAGTTACTCCACAGCAGTTACTCCACGACAGTTACTCCACGACAGTTACTCCACAACATTTACTCCATAGCAGTTACTCCACAACAGTTACTCCACAACAGTTACTCCACGACAGTTACTCCGCGACAGTTACTCCGCGACAGTTACTCCACGACAGTTACTCCACGACAGTTACTCCATAACAGTTATTCCACGACAGTTACTCCACGACAGTTACTCCACAGCAGTTACTCCACGACAGTTACTCCACGACAGTTACTCCACAACAGTTACTCCACGACAGTTACTCCACGACAGTTACTCCACAACATTTACTCCATAGCAGTTACTCCACAACAGTTACTCCACAGCAGTTACTCCACAACAGTTACTCCACGACAGTTACTCCACAAAAGTTACTACAACAGTTACTCCACGACAGTTACTCCACGACAGTTACTCCACAACAGTTACTCCACAACAGTTACTCCACAACAGTTACTCCACGACAGTTACTCCACAACAGTTACTCCACAACAGTTACTCCACAACAGTTACTCCACAACAAGACAGTTACTCCACAACAGTTACTCCACAACAGTTACTCCACAGCAGTTACTCCACGACAGTTACTCCACAACAGTTACTCCACGAAAGTTACTCCAAAACAGTTACTCCACGACAGTTACTCCTCGACAGTTACTCCACAACAGTTACTCCACGAAAGTTACTCCACAACAGTTACTCCACAACAGTTACTCCACGACAGTTACTCCACGACAGTTACTCCACAACAGTTACTCCACGAAAGTTACTCCACGACAGTTACTCCACGACAGTTACTCCACAACAGTTACTCCACAGCAGTTACTCCACAACAGTTACTCCACGACAGTTAATCCACAACAGTTACTCCACGACAGTTACTCCACGACAGTTACTCCACAACAGTTACTCCACGACAGTTACTCCGCGACAGTTACTCCGCGACAGTTACTCCACAACAGTAACTCCACAACAGTTACTCCACAGCAGTTACTCCACAACAGTTACTCCACAGCAGTTACTCCACGACAGTTACTCCACAACAGTTACTCCACAACAGTTACTCCACGACAGTTACTCCACGACAGTTACTCCACAACAGTTACTCCGCGACAGTTACTCCACGACAGTTACTCCACAACAGTTACTCCACGACAGTTACTCCACGACAGTTACTCCACAACAGTTACTCCACGACAGTTACTCCACAGCAGTTACTCCACAACAGTTACTCCACAACAGTTACTCCACAACAGTTACTCCACAACAGTTACTCCACAGCAGTTACTCCACGACAGTTACTCCACGACAGTTACTCCACGAAAGTTACTCCACAACAGTTACTCCACAACAGTTACTCCACGACAGTTACTCCACGACAGTTACTCCACAACAGTTACTCCACGACAGTTACTCCACGACAGTTACTCCACAGCAGTTACTCCACGACAGTTACTCCGCGACAGTTACTCCGCGACAGTTACTCCGCAACAGTTACTCCGCGACAGTTACTCCACAGCAGTTACTCCACAACAGTTACTTCACAACAGTTACTCCACAACAGTTACTCCACAGCAGTTACTCCACAGCAGTTACTCCACGACAGTTACTCCACAGCAGTTACTCCACGACAGTTACTCCGTGACAGTTACTCCGCGACAGTTACTCCGCAACAGTTACTCCGCGACAGTTACTCCACAGCAGTTACTCCACGACAGTTACTCCACAACAGTTACTCCACAGCAGTTACTCCACGACAGTTACTCCACAGCAGTTACTCCACGACAGTTACTCCACAACAGTTACTCCACAACAGTTACTCCACAACAGTTACTCCGCGACAGTTACTCCACAACAGTTACTCCACAACAGTTACTCCACGACAGTTACTCCACAACAGTTACTCCGCGACAGTTACTCCACGACAGTTACTCCACAACAGTTACTCCACGACAGTTACTCCACGACAGTTACTCCACAGCAGTTACTCCACAACAGTTACTCCACAACAGTTACTCCACGACAGTTACTCCACAACAGTTACTCCACGACAGTTACTCCACGACAGTTACTCCACAACAGTTACTCCACGACAGTTACTCCACAGCAGTTACTCCATAACAGTTACTCCACAACAGTTACTCCACGACAGTTACTCCACAGCAGTTACTCCACGACAGTTACTCCACGACAGTTACTCCACGACAGTTACTCCACGAAAGTTACTCCACAACAGTTACTCCACAACAGTTACTCCACAACAGTTACTCCACGACAGTTACTCCATGACAGTTACTCCACAACAGTTACTCCACGACAGTTACTCCACGACAGTTACTCCACAGCAGTTACTCCACGACAGTTACTCCGCGACAGTTACTCCGCGACAGTTACTCCGCAACAGTTACTCCGCGACTGTTACTCCACAGCAGTTACTCCACAACAGTTACTCCACAACAGTTACTCCACAGCAGTTACTCCACAACAGTTACTCCACAGCAGTTACTCCACGACAGTTACTCCACAGCAGTTACTCCACGACAGTTACTCCGTGACAGTTACTCCGCGACAGTTACTCCGCAACAGTTACTCCGCGACAGTTACTCCACAACAGTTACTCCACAAAAGTTACTCCACAACAGTTACTCCGCGACAGTTACTCCACAACAGTTACTCCACAACAGTTACTCCACAACAGTTACTCCACAACAGTTACTCCACAGCAGTTACTCCACGACAGTTACTCCACAACAGTTACTCCAAAACAGTTACTCCACAGCAGTTACTCCACGACAGTTACTCCACAGCAGTTACTCCACAACAGTTACTCCACAGCAGTTACTCCACAACAGTTACTCCACGACAGTTACTCCACGACAGTTACTCCACAGCAGTTACTCCACAACAGTTACTCCACAGCAGTTACTCCACAACAGTTACTCCACGACAGTTACTCCACGACAGTTACTCCACAGCAGTTACTCCACAAAAGTTACTCCACAACAGTTACTCCACAACAGTTACCCTGCAACAGTTACTCCACAGCAGTTACTCCACGACAGTTACTCCACAACAGTTACTCCACAACAGTTACTCCGCGACAGTTACTCCACAACAGTTACTCCACAACAGTTACTCCACAACAGTTACTCCACAACAGTTACTCCACAGCAGTTACTCCATGACAGTTACTCCACAACAGTTACTCCAAAACAGTTGCTCCACAGCAGTTACTCCACGACAGTTACTCCACGACAGTTACTCCACAGCAGTTACTCCACAACAGTTACTCCACAGCAGTTACTCCACAACAGTTACTCCACGACAGTTACTCCACGACAGTTACTCCACAGCAGTTACTCCACAACAGTTACTCCACAGCAGTTACTCCACAACAGTTACTCCACGACAGTTACTCCACGACAGTTACTCCACAGCAGTTACTCCACAAAAGTTACTCCACAACAGTTACTCCACAGCAGTTACTCCACAACAGTTACTCCACGACAGTTACTCCACGACAGTTACTCCACAGCAGTTACTCCACAACAGTTACTCCACAGCAGTTACTCCACAACAGTTACTCCACGACAGTTACTCCACGACAGTTACTCCACAGCAGTTACTCCACAAAAGTTACTCCACCACAGTTACTCCACAAAAGTTACTCCACGACAGTTACTCCACAACAGTTACTCCACAACAGTTACTCCACGACAGTTACTCCACAGCAGTTACTCCACAGCTGTTACTCCACAACAGTTACTCCACAGCAGTTACTCCACAACAGTTACTCCACGACAGTTACTCCACGACAGTTACTCCACAAAAGTTATTCCACGACAGTTACTCCACAACAGTTACTCAACGACAGTTACTCCACGACAGTTACTCCACAACAATTACTCCACGACAGTTACTCCACATCAGTTACTCCACAACAGTTACTCCACAACAGTTACTACAACAGTTACTCCACGACAGTTACTCCACAACAGTTACTCCACAACAGTTACTCCACAACAGTTACTCCACAACAGTTACTCCACAACACGACAGTTACTCCACAACAGTTACTTCACAACAGTTACTCCACAGCAGTTACTCCACGACAGTTACTCAACAACAGTTACTCCACAACAGTTACTCCACGACAGTTACTCCACAACTGTTACTCCACGAAAGTTACTCCACAACAGTTACTCCACGACAGTTACTCCACGACAGTTACTCCACAACAGTTACTCCACGAAAGTTACTCCACAACAGTTACTCCACAACAGTTACTCCACGACAGTTACTCCACGACAGTTACTCCACAACAGTTACTCCACGAAAGTTACTCCACGACAGTTACTCCACGACAGTTACTCCACAACAGTAACTGTCGTGGAGTAACACGACAATTACTCCACGACAGTTACTCCACAGCAGTTACTCCACAACAGATACTCCACGACAGTTACTCCGCGACAGTTACTCCGCGACAGTTACTCCGCGACAGTTACTCCACAACAGTTACTCCACAACAGTTACTCCACAACAGTTACTCCACAGTAGTTACTCCACGACAGTTACTCCACGACAGTTACTCCACAACAGTTACTCCATAACAGTTACTCCACAACAGTTACTCCACAACAGTTACTCCACAGCAGTTACTCCACAACAGTTACTCCACGATAGTTACTCCACGACAGTTACTCCACGACAGTTACTCCACAACAGTTACTCCACAACAGTTACTCCACAACAGTTACTCCACAACAGTTACTCCACGACAGTTACTCCACAGCAGTTTCTCCACGACAGTTACTCCACGATAGTTACTCCACAACAGTTATTCCACGACAGTTACTCCACGACAGTTACTCCACAGCAGTTACTCCACGACAGTTACTCCACGACAGTTACTCCACAACAGTTACTCCACGACAGTTACTCCACGACAGTTACTCCACAACAGTTACTCCACAGCAGTTACTCCACAACAGTTACTCCACAGCAGTTACTCCACAACAGTTACTCCACGACAGTTACTCCACAACAGTTACTACAACAGTTACTATACGACAGTTACTCCACGACAGTTACTCCACAACAGTTACTCCACAACAGTTACTCCACAACAGTTACTCCACGACAGTTACTCCACAACAGTTACTCCACAACAGTTACTCCACAACAGTTACTCCACAACAAGACAGTTACTCCACAACAGTTACTCCACAACAGTTACTCCACAGCAGTTACTCCACGACAGTTACTCCACAACAGTTACTCCACGAAAGTTACTCCAAAACAGTTACTCCACAACAGTTACTCCACGACAGTTACTCCACAACAGTTACTCCGCGACAGTTACTCCACGACAGTTACTCCACAACAGTTACTCCACGACAGTTACTCCACAACAGTTACTCCGCGACAGTTACTCCACGACAGTTACTCCACAACAGTTACTCCACAACAGTTACTCCACGACAGTTACTCCACAGCAGTTACTCCACAACAGTTACTCCACAACAGTTACTCCACGACAGTTACTCCACAACAGTTACTCCACGACAGTTACTCCACGACAGTTACTCCACAACAGTTACTCCACGACAGTTACTCCACAGCAGTTACTCCACAACAGTTACTCCATAACAGTTACTCCACAACAGTTACTCCACGACAGTTACTCCACAGCAGTTACTCTATGACAGTTACTCCACGACAGTTACTCCACGACAGTTACTCCACGAAAGTTACTCCACAACAGTTACTCCACAACAGTTACTCCACGACAGTTACTCCATGACAGTTACTCCACAACAGTTACTCCACGAAAGTTACTCCACGACAGTTACTCCGCGACAGTTACTCCGCGACAGTTACTCCGCAACAGTTACTCCGCGACAGTTACTCCACAGCAGTTACTCCACGACAGTTACTCCGCGACAGTTACTCCGCGACAGTTACTCCGCAACAGTTACTCCGCGACAGTTACTCCACAGCAGTTACTCCACAACAGTTACTCCACAACAGTTACTCCACAACAGTTACTCCACAGCAGTTACTCCACAACAGTTACTCCACAGCAGTTACTCCACGACAGTTACTCCACAGCAGTTACTCCACGACAGTTACTCCGTGACAGTTACTCCGCGACAGTTACTCCGCAACAGTTACTCCGCGACAGTTACTCCACAACAGTTACTCCACAACAGTTACTCCACAACAGTTACTCCGCGACAGTTACTCCACAACAGTTACTCCACAACAGTTACTCCACAACAGTTACTCCACAGCAGTTACTCCACGACAGTTACTCCACAACAGTTACTCCAAAACAGTTACTCCACAGCAGTTACTCCACGACAGTTACTCCACAGCAGTTACTCCACAACAGTTACTCCACAGCAGTTACTCCACAACAGTTACTCCACGACAGTTACTCCACGACAGTTACTCCACAGCAGTTACTCCACAACAGTTACTCCACAGCAGTTACTCCACAACAGTTACTCCACGACAGTTACTCCACGACAGTTACTCCACGACAGTTACTCCACGACAGTTACTCCACAGCAGTTACTCCACAACAGTTACTCCACAGCAGTTACTCCACAACAGTTACTCCACGACAGTTACTCCACGACAGTTACTCCACAGCAGTTACTCCACAAAAGTTACTCCACAACAGTTACTCCACAACAGTTACTCCACGACAGTTACTCCACAGCAGTTACTCCACAACAGTTACTCCACAACAGTTACTCCACAGCAGTTACTCCATGACAGTTACTCCACAACAGTTACTCCAAAACAGTTACTCCACAGCAGTTACTCCACGACAGTTACTCCACGACAGTTACTCCACAGCAGTTACTCCACAACAGTTACTCCACAGCAGTTACTCCACAACAGTTACTCCACGACAGTTACTCCACGACAGTTACTCCACAGCAGTTACTCCACAACAGTTACTCCACAGCAGTTACTCCACAACAGTTACTCCACGACAGTTACTCCACGACAGTTACTCCACAGCAGTTACTCCACAAAAGTTACTCCACAACAGTTACTCCACAACAGTTACTCCACAACAGTTACTCCACAACAGTTACTCCACAGCAGTTACTCCACAACAGTTACTCCACGACAGTTACTCCACGACAGTTACTCCACAGCAGTTACTCCACAAAAGTTACTCCACAACAGTTACTCCACAAAAGTTACTCCACAGCAGTTACTCCACAAAAGTTACTCCACAACAGTTACTCCACAAAAGTTACTCCACAACAGTTACTCCACAACAGTTACCCTGCAACAGTTACTCCACGACAGTAATAATAAAGCCAGAGCTCGTTCAAACTGTCAGAAAAAGCTGCTAATTTGTCTCTAAATGTTTTCCACACAATGTCGCCTATTGATGACATCACAGAGGGATTCTGTTTCTACTTCCTGTTATTTTCAACTTTCAACTTCAATTTTTCTTCACAAACTGGTGTAAAAACGATGATGAAAACGATCCCACCAAACGAAGTGATAATTAGAGAAACACGAGGTCCCGTCACAAGCACTTTATTAGAGTGAATACTGGGCCTTTTTTTTCTTTTATTCTCTCGTTTGAATAAAGCTTTCAGACGCATAAGTGGGCGTCGGCACTCGTCCGTAATCAGGTTGAGTGCTCTTGAGTGGAGTTAAACTTTAAGACGTGAGAAGAAGATAAATCAGAACACTAAAGTTACACATATAAAAACAACTAAATCTTTGGTTCTTTAAGGTGAACTGTGTAACTTTGTTTTTGATGGAAAGTACATACGCAGAAAAGTTACTCGTACATTTAGAATAATAATCACAACATAAACGTAGAAATAAGAATTGTATGTCACAACAATGAGTCAATTCAGTTTAATCTACAAGAATACAAAAAATGTGTTTAATTTGGCTGCTTGTGTCAATATAATTATGTTCTGAAGAAAATCACAATTCCAATGTACAAAGACAAAAAATAAATAAAAAAAAAAAAAATTAAGATAATTATAGATGAAAAAATAAAATTAAAATATAACTTGAATAAAAAAAACACAAATACAATATCAAAAAAATATATATAAAAGACAAAAATATATAAAAGACAAAAATAAGAAAAATAAAACAAAAAATAAAAGATGGATGGATAGATTGATAGATGGATAAATAAATGGTTAAGTCATACAAGGTCCAAGATGTGAGTTCCAGGTTGTCCAATTGAAAAAAATAATCAAAAACAATTTATAAATGATTTTTTTTAAATAATAATGAAAAAATATGATATAATTGTAATACAAATAAAAATATGTTTTTTTTTTAAAGTATATATATGTAAATTGAAAAAAAGCAAAGAAAAAGAAAAACATGAATAAAATAAAACTTAAATAAAATAAAAGATAATTGGATAGATAGATGGATGGATAAATAAATAAATGGTTAAGTCAAACAAGGTCCATGATATGAGTTCCATTCTGTCCAATTCATGTACAATTTGTCCATTTCCAAGTTGAGTCCATGTTTGATTTCTTCCATCGTCCACATGTCAGTCATGGTGTCGACTTCACACTATGAGCTCCACAAACAACCAGGACAAACATCATCAGCCCAAGACCAACGTTTTCCCCTTCTCGACCCATTCCCCACGTCACCCGGGGTCTATACGTTTGGTGGCGCGGCAGACGTCTCCTTCCGCCAGGTGCCCATTTACCTCTGCTCAAATGAACGTGTTACGACGCAGACTAGACCCCTTTATTACAGGCCTTATGTCACCGTCCAGAACCGACAGAAAACTCTGCTAAGTGGCTATTTCTGCAGATAAAAGCAGAGTGCAGGCGCGAGAGGTGCAATATGGGGTCAAATGTCGGGTTAGAAGGCATGAATTGCTCTAAACGCAGTGTAGGATGAAATGACAAAATAAATACATGAATGCACATATTTTCAACGCATTTGGCACGAGTTAAAGGGGAAACGTTGAACAAAAGGTTGAGATTAGGACGGCACAACACAAACATACAAAAGCTGCAATTATTTAGATCAATCAACAACAAAATCCAAAAATACTGAATTTATCTCTCGTCACTTTTCACAGATATAATCGTTTAAATCGGTCATTTATGCTGTATTTACGCGGGCGCTCAGAGGCTTAGTGCTGCCCTCTGCTGTCGCCGCAGGACGGGCCAATCTCCACGTGCGGAAAATCAACACCGCGACCTCGTTCAAAATACCACGATATTGGTATCAGAGTTTCGATACCAGTATTATGACACTTATTTGTACTTATTTCATGAGAAAAACACCACAGAGAAGACAAAAGTGCTCAACAAGGACTCGGGAACATCTAAAAACACAGCAAGATCAAAATATAAAGCAAAAATGAAGGAATAAAACCAGGAAAATGAAGAAAAAACTGTTGCTGTAGCTGCTGTATTTCTATATAAAATACAGTAAACTAGTTACGTTGAATGCCGCACTGTGGAACATTCCGGACAGAGACTCTGGAGCTGGTTTATGGTGAAATCTGGGCCTGACCACAACAAACACAAAGATCAACGTCTTCTCGCACAGCAAAAATGGAACTATTTATTTATGAATAAAGAGTATTATTGATGGAAATGGTTTAATTTTACAGTGTATTTCCTTCTGTACCTTCTGTGAGTTTTGTTTTGCACAAGTTATGCAGCTTTAAATAAAAATAAATAAAATAAATAAAATAAATAAAATAAATAAAATAAATAAAATAAATAAAATAAATAAAATAAATAAAATAAATAAAATAAATAAAATAAATAAAATACATTACAAAATAAATACATAAAAATGATGAATAAAATAAACAAAATAAAACAAAATCTAAATAAATACATGCATGAATGAATCAATATATTTGAAATAATAATAATAAACATGAATAAAATAAAATAAAAAAATGACTGAATGAATGAATGAATGGATACATAAATAAATAAATGAATAAATAACTACATAAATGAATGATTGAAGGAATAAACGTCAGCCAGATTTATAAGGAATAGGAAGCTATTCCAAACTTTAGCTGCCACAACAGAGAAAGCAGTTTGAAGGTGAAATGAGGAGAGTGATCAGAAGTAATGAGCTGAAGACTTCAGGGAACGAGGAGAAGAGTTTAGTCTTGACAAATCAGCCACTGAAGCAGCAGCAGAGCCATCGAGCGCTTTAAAAACAAGTTAGAACCTAAACTAGTACAATTGACCGACAGCGAGGGGGGTCAGACAAAAGGATGAGGATGCAGGGACGAGAGCAGACGCAGAAACAACATCGACCCAAACACACACACGGTTAAGCCTTTGTGGACATTTTAGTTTAGTTATTTACGGTCAAAAGCTAAAATTATGACATCGAATTCAACTTGTAAAAATCGCAACATTCTGAATTTGAGCAACTGTGTGAGAGAGGGGGGTGAGTTACGACATTGTCTCCTGTTCGAGCTCAAAACACGACTAAAATGTGGAAGAGTCACTACAGTCTAGTGACAAATACAAAGGTCTGCAACTAAAATGAGTTCATACCGGATGTCTCAAAAAGGAAACTCAAGTAAACAGTTGTGGAAAACCAGATGAACAACAGGAAAACTGCAGTTACGCTCACATTTATCACTGACACAGACGCACAGCTCAACTCATGACCTTTCTCTCCTTCAATAAGATGTTTCTGAGTCTGTTTCTAGAGGAAATGAATTGTTGTGTTGAGTTGTAGTGTCCTTTATCTCCCCCTGCCAAACGCAAACTCTGCAACAACAACTGAGAAACTACTTTCAGTTTCTGTTTTACCGCAAAATGTTGATTTGAGCGCGACAACGGGCAAAAAAAAGGCAAAGAAAGGCGTTTTATCAGTTCATTTTACCGTATTTTCCGGACTATAAGTCGCACCTTTTTTCATAGTTTTGTCTGGGGTGCGACTTATACTCCAGAGCAATTTATATGTGATATTATTCGTTATTTTCACACTGACGACCACAAGAGGGCGCTCTAGGCTCTGAGCGACGCAGAAGAAGAATCTGCACTTCCTCTTCCTCTGGAGTTTGTGGAGTTGTTTAGAAGTGACACAGAGGAAGAAGAATTCAGTGGATTTAGTGATTTGGGGTAAAACTGATGCTTTGTTAAACTTGTTAGCATGTTCTTTATGCTATAGTTATCTGAATAACTGTTCATATGTTACGTTAACATACCAGACACTTACCACAGTTCTGTCTGTGCCTCATGTAGCTGAAGGTGTTAGCGTTAGCATACGTCATGTAGCTGAAGGTGTTAGCGTTAGCATACGTCATGTAGCTGAAGGTGTTAGCGTTAGCATACGTACACCTATTCACCATGTTCACTAAACTGTTATTATTTTAAACTGCGTTTCCAGATGAAAGGTCTGTTCTTGGATTTTATCAAATATATTTCCCCAAAAATGCGACTTATACTCCAGTGCGACTTATGCATGTTTTTTTCTTCTCTATTATGCATTTTTTTGGCTGGTGCGACTTATAGTCCGGAAAATATGGTAGTTCAAAACGTGGACATAAAAACAGGTTGAGGCAGCAATCGATGCTCACACTATCAACCACTTAGCATTCGGCTACGATTTGAAGAACTCCAGATCTAGTCCGCTGCATTTTATTCTCTATAGCCGTTAGCATTAGCCTACAACAAACACAAGTTAAATGGTCACATTTATATAGCACATTTCTACCGTCAAGGTACTCAAAGTGCTTTAAATCAAGGAATGAATCACCCATTCACACACCGGTATTCGCAGAGTCAGGCGAGTCATGTTAAGTGCCTTGCCAAAGGGCACAACGGCAGTATTCACATGAGGCTCGCACCACCAACCTGCGGGCCAGTGGATCTGAACACTCTTCCTGAGCGACCTTCAGATGAGAAGATGAGCACTCTACCACTGAGCTACAAGTTCTGAACAATCAAGAAGGTTTTTGGCTCGTACAAACCCTTAAAGCACATTCAGAGGCTTTAAAGCGCCCCCTACAGGTCGCACGACTCATTGAACTAAAATACAGTAAAGATAAATATATTTGGAATTTAGCTAAAAAGAGAAGTGATTTATTCATTGTCATCATCATCATCATCATCATCATCATAATCATCATCATCATTATCGTCATCGTCATCATTATCATCATCATCATTATCATCACTAATCATCATCATCATCATCATCATCATCATCATCATTATCGTCATCGTCATCATCATCACTATCACTATCATCATCATTATCATCACCATCATCATCATCATCACCATCATCATCATCATCATCATTATCGTCATCGTCATCATTATCATCATCATCATCATCATCACTATCACTATCATCATCATCATCATCACCATCATCATCATCATTATCGTCACCGTCATCATTATCATCATCATCATCATCATCACTAAAATCATCATCATCATCATTATCGTCATCGTCATCATCATTATCGCCATCATCACTAAAATCATCATCATTATCATCATCATCATCATCATCATCACTATCATCATCACCATCCTCATCATCATTACATCATCATCATCATCACTATCATCATCATCATCATTCTGAAACTCCATGACACCAGAACGATGACATCACATGGAGCCTCACGCCCACGATGACCTTGTTGGCGTAGCGCGTACTCACCAGTCCATCGCAGTTGCTAATGGCGACGGCGGCCTCAGGCATGTCGCTGACGTCGCCGGTGAAGACGCAGTCGCCGTGGATCCGCTCTCTGGACTTCTCCTCGAAGTCCTCCTGCCATTCCACGGAGGCCCCCGGCGCCACGAGCCTCCTGTTGGCCCGGAGGCGCAGGTGCAGCTCTCGCCCGAAGACGGTGACGTTGAAGAAGAGGTGGGACGAGGGCGGCAGCGAGGGCGAGGAGGAGGGCAGGTCCCGCTGCGCTCGCCTACGCCGGGTTCTCGCCGAGTTGGGGTTGAGGGCGGGCTCGGGGACGGGGTCGCCGGACGAGACCACGTGGGACAAGTATCGCCCCATTGAGTCGGTGCTGAAGGGGACGATGAGGCCGTACTCGCTCAGCTTCACAGAGAGTCTTTCTGACGAGAGACGAGAGACAAGAAGAGGACAAACTTAAAGTAGAGAAAAATATTGTGTACGACAGTGAGACACCAGGGCTAAACCAGGACTAAACCTGGTCCAAACCAGGTCTAAACCAGGTCTAAACCAGGAATAAACCTGGTCTAAACCAGGACTAAACTTGGGCTAAACCAGGGCTAAACCAGGACTAAACCAGGACTAAACCTGGTCTAAACCTGGTCTAAACCAGGACTAAACCTGGGCTAAACCAGGGCTAAACCAGGACTAAACCAGGTCTAAACTTGGTCTAAACCAGGACTAAACCTGGTCTAAACCAGGACTAAACCTGGGCTAAACCAGGGCTAAACCAGGACTAAACCTGGTCTAAACCAGGGCTAAACCAGGCCTAAACCAGGACTAAACCTGGTCTAAAGCAGGACTAAACCTGGTCTAAACCAGGACTAAACCCGGGCTAGTTTATTTCAGTCGGGGTAAAGTCAGCTTACAGGTCGCTTCTGTGGAGACTCTAATACAGGGGTGTCAAACTCATTTGGGTCGCAGGCCGAACATAACGTAAAACATAACACTATCAAAAATATAAGAAATAAATAGCTTTATATAGCCTACGCTGTTTTACTGGATCGATTAAAATAAAAATTACAAAACGTTTGTTGTCATAAACTGAGCCCCATGGAGGAGGGGCGGCTCACACAGCAGTGCAGCAGAGCCCTGTGGGGGAGGGGCAGCTCACACTGCTGAGCCCCGTGGGGGAGGGGCAGCTCACACAGCAGTGCAGCAGAGCCCTGTGGGGGAGGGGCAGCTCACACAGTGCAGCAGAGCCCTGTGGGGGAGGGGCAGCTCACACAGCAGTGCAGCAGAGCCCTGTGGGGGAGGGGCAGCTCACACTGCTGAGCCCCGTGGGGGAGGGGCAGCTCACACAGCAGTGCAGCAGAGCCCTGTGGGGGAGGGGCAGCTCACACAGTGCAGCAGAGCCCTGTGGGGGAGGGGCAGCTCACACAGCAGTGCAGCAGAGCCCCGTGGGGGAGGGGCAGCTCACACAGCAGTGCAGCAGAGCCCCGTGGGGGAGGGGCGCGTAGTTTTAGCGATAAAAACGGTTACGGATGTAACTACAGTTCTATGAATCGATTTGAAAAAAGAATAATAATAACATATTTTTTTTAATATAAATTTGAAATGTTAGGCGGGCCAGAGTTTGACACCGATGATCTAATAGAAGCGCCTCTAATGATGAAAGGCAAGATGAATATTAAGCAATAGTTTTG
>NW_027315835.1:5008361-5060861 GCF_026437365.1 Eucyclogobius newberryi
ATTTGTAAATGAGGCTCGAGCTGGACCCGGTTTAGACTTTATCCATGGTTTTGGCCTGCTCTGGTTTAGTCCTGGTTTAGTCCTTGTATAGTCCTGGTTTAGACCTAGTTTAGTCCCAGTTTAGACCCAGTTTAGTCCTTGTATAGTCCTGGTTTAGACCTAGTTTAGTCCCAGTTTAGACCCAGTTTAGTCCTGGTTTAGTCCCTCAGACTCCAGTACAAACTCACTTGGTCCTGTCATTACTCTCAGTGACACTCGGCGTTGTAAATATGTGTTTACTTTGGAGCACAAACACATGTCAGTGATTATAGCACGTAAATCAGAGCTGCTGCAGACAGGGGCACAGGCAGGGGGCGCTAGAGAGCGGCAGGGGCGCTCGAGAGCGGCAGGGGGCGCTACTTAGTTTTACGGCTGTTTTGTTGCATTTGGTGAAGATATTTGCAAAAACTAAATCCCTCTGTGATGTCATCAATAAGCGACACAATCCAAACCTTCACAAGAAACTGAAACGATTGTGACGGTTTCAACAATAATCTACAAAATAAAAAGTGTTTTCAAGTCTAATTATTTGCTTTTTGTTTGTAGTTTATTTGAATTTTTGTTTTTTTCCTTTTTTACATTACAAACCCAATGTAAACATGAAAAATGATCAAACTGGGGGTATTGAGGTCTAGTCCTGGTCTAGACTCTATTGAGGTCTAGTCCTGGTCTAGACTCTATCGAGGTCTAGTCCTGGTCTAGACTCTATTGAGGTCTAGTCCTGGTCTAGACTCTATTGAGGTCTAGTCCTGGTCTAGACTCTATTGAGGTCTAGTCCTGGTCTAGACTCTATCGAGGTCTAGTCCTGGTTTAGACTCTATCGAGGTCTAGTCCTGGTCTAGACTCTATGGAGGTCTAGTCCTGGTTTAGACTCTATTGAGGTCTAGTCCTGGTTTAGACTCTATTGAGGTCTAGTCCTGGTCTAGACTCTATTGAGGTCTAGTCCTGGTCTAGACTCTATCGAGGTCTAGTCCTGGTTTAGACTCTATGGAGGTCTAGTCCTGGTCTAGACTCTATTGAGGTCTAGTCCTGGTTTAGACTCTATTGAGGTCTAGTCCTGGTCTAGACTCTATCGAGGTCTAATCCTGGTTTAGACTCTATCGAGGTCTAGTCCTGGTTTAGACTCTATCGAGGTCTAGTCCTGGTTTAGACTCTATTGAGGTCTAGTCCTGGTTTAGACTCTATTGAGGTCTAGTCCTGGTCTAGACTCTATCGAGGTCTAGTCCTGGTTTAGACTCTATTGAGGTCTAGTCCTGGTTTAGACTCTATTGAGGTCTAGTCCTGGTTTAGACTCTATCGAGGTCTAGTCCTGGTCTAGACTCTATGGAGGTCTAGTCCTGGTTTAGACTCTATCGAGGTCTAGTCCTGGTTTAGACTCTATTGAGGTCTAGTCCTGGTCTAGACTCTATTGAGGTCTAGTCCTGGTCTAGTCTCTATCGAGGTCTAGTCCTGGTTTAGACTCTATTGAGGTCTAGTCCTGGTTTAGACTCTATTGAGGTCTAGTCCTGGTCTAGACTCTATTGAGGTCTAGTCCTGGTCTAGACTCTATTGAGGTCTAGTCCTGGTCTAGACTCTATTGAGGTCTAGTCCTGGTCTAGACTCTATTGAGGTCTAGTCCTGGTCTAGACTCTATTGAGGTCTAGTCCTGGTCTAGACTCTATCGAGGTCTAGTCCTGGTTTAGACTCTATCGAGGTCTAGTCCTGGTCTAGACTCTATGGAGGTCTAGTCCTGGTTTAGACTCTATTGAGGTCTAGTCCTGGTCTAGACTCTATGGAGGTCTAGTCCTGGTTTAGACTCTATTGAGGTCTAGTCCTGGTTTAGACTCTATTGAGGTCTAGTCCTGGTCTAGACTCTATTGAGGTCTAGTCCTGGTCTAGACTCTATCGAGGTCTAGTCCTGGTTTAGACTCTATGGAGGTCTAGTCCTGGTCTAGACTCTATTGAGGTCTAGTCCTGGTTTAGACTCTATTGAGGTCTAGTCCTGGTCTAGACTCTATCGAGGTCTAGTCCTGGTTTAGACTCTATCGAGGTCTAGTCCTGGTTTAGACTCTATCGAGGTCTAGTCCTGGTTTAGACTCTATTGAGGTCTAGTCCTGGTTTAGACTCTATTGAGGTCTAGTCCTGGTTTAGACTCTATTGAGGTCTAGTCCTGGTTTAGACTCTATCGAGGTCTAGTCCTGGTTTAGACTCTATCGAGGTCTAGTCCTGGTTTAGACTCTATCGAGGTCTAGTCCTGGTTTAGACTCTATCGAGGTCTAGTCCTGGTCTAGACTCTATTGAGGTCTAGTCCTGGTCTAGACTCTATTGAGGTCTAGTCCTGGTCTAGACTCTATTGAGGTCTAGTCCTGGTCTAGACTCTATCGAGGTCTAGTCCTGGTTTAGACTCTATCGAGGTCTAGTCCTGGTCTAGACTCTATGGAGGTCTAGTCCTGGTTTAGACTCTATTGAGGTCTAGTCCTGGTTTAGACTCTATTGAGGTCTAGTCCTGGTCTAGACTCTATTGAGGTCTAGTCCTGGTCTAGACTCTATCGAGGTCTAGTCCTGGTTTAGACTCTATGGAGGTCTAGTCCTGGTCTAGACTCTATTGAGGTCTAGTCCTGGTTTAGACTCTATTGAGGTCTAGTCCTGGTCTAGACTCTATCGAGGTCTAGTCCTGGTTTAGACTCTATCGAGGTCTAGTCCTGGTTTAGACTCTATCGAGGTCTAGTCCTGGTTTAGACTCTATTGAGGTCTAGTCCTGGTTTAGACTCTATCGAGGTCTAGTCCTGGTTTAGACTCTATCGAGGTCTAGTCCTGGTTTAGACTCTATCGAGGTCTAGTCCTGGTTTAGACTCTATTGAGGTCTAGTCCTGGTTTAGACTCTATTGAGGTCTAGTCCTGGTCTAGACTCTATCGAGGTCTAGTCCTGGTTTAGACTCTATTGAGGTCTAGTCCTGGTTTAGACTCTATTGAGGTCTAGTCCTGGTTTAGACTCTATCGAGGTCTAGTCCTGGTCTAGACTCTATGGAGGTCTAGTCCTGGTTTAGACTCTATCGAGGTCTAGTCCTGGTCTAGACTCTATCGAGGTCTAGTCCTGGTTTAGACTCTATTGAGGTCTAGTCCTGGTCTAGACTCTATTGAGGTCTAGTCCTGGTTTAGACTCTATCGAGGTCTAGTCCTGGTCTAGACTCTATGGAGGTCTAGTCCTGGTCTAGACTCTATGGAGGTCTAGTCCTGGTTTAGACTCTATCGAGGTCTAGTCCTGGTCTAGACTCTATGGAGGTCTAGTCCTGGTTTAGACTCTATCGAGGTCTAGTCCTGGTTTGGACCAGGTCCGGCTGGAAAATGGGGTCAGTTCAATGAAAACATTGAGTAAAATAAATAAATAAATAAATACAAATAAATAAATAAATCAAAGTAAAAATAAATGAATAAAACATCATAATAAATAAAAAAGAAATAAAAGAAATAAATAATTAAAAATAACAAGGACAAATGAATTTATTAATACAAAAAAATAATGAAAAAAAAAAAATATATATAATACAATATGTATAGTTGTGGTTTCGACCTAATCACACGTCCACTGTCTCCGCCTCCCAATTGTGGAGACAAACCAGGACCTGATCAAGTCCAACGTCTGGACTCGACTGGACTCGATCCAGGACCAAACCAGGTGAAACGTCCCGCGGTTTAAATGTATGAAACGCTCCGGCTCGTTTCACCAGAGGAACGACCGGAACTGTTCAAATATTGGACGACGGTGAAGGCCCCGAGCAGCTGCCGTGACTGTCCTGGCCCCATCCCACCCGTCCACCAGAGTCCAGGCCTGGGACAGGCGAGGGACAGGGCTGGGACATAGCAAGGGACAGGCGAGGGACAGGGCCGGGACAGAACGAGGGACAGGGCTGGGACAGAGCGAGGGACAGGGCCGGGACAGAGCGAGGGACAGGGCCGGGACAGAGCGAGGGACAGAGCGAGGGACAGGGCCGGGACAGGGCTGGGACAGAGCGAGGGACAGGGCCGGGACAGAGCGAGGGACAGGGCCGGGACAGAGCGAGGGACAGGGCCGGGACAGAGCGAGGGACAGGCGAGGGACAGGGCCGGCCGGGACAGGGCGAGGGACAGGGCGATGGACAGGGCGAGGGACAGGGCCGGGACAGAGCGATGGACAGGGCTGGGACAGAGCGAGGGACAGGGCTGGGACAGAGCGATGGACAGGTCTGAGACAGGGCCGGGACAGAGCGATGGACAGGGCTGGGACAGAGCGATGGACAGGTCTGAGACAGGGCCGGGACAGAGCGATGGACAGGGCTGGGACAGAGCGATGGACAGGGCCGGGGGACAGGGCTGGGACAGAGCGAGGGACAGAGCCGGGACAGGGCCGGGACAGAGCGAGGGACAGGGCGATGGAGAGCGGGCAAAGACAGAAGGAGAGCGAGGACACACCGGTAAAGGAGGTAAAGGCTCTGGAATCTCAGAACTGCAGCTGGAAACAAGTCGAGACGAAGGGAAAAAGTGGCGGGTGAATGAGTGTTTCTAAAAGTGTGGTGAGCGGACCAGTGGTGGCACCAGGTTCAAAGTATTAGAACTGTCATGTTGTAGTAGAAGTAGAAGTACAAAGTGGTCCAGAAAATACTGTCTGGACGTAACATGTGATTTATAAAGAGTCGACTGAAGCGTGAAAAATGTGGAATTTTCAAAGAATCGACGGAGGAAAAAAAGGACAAAACTTTCACAGCAGAAAAAATGGGACTAAACCTGAAAAAAACAAGCTCAGGATAAAACAGGAAGTGACCGAACCAGGTCCAGGTCAGGAAATAACGGTTTTATGTCTGTACTTTACTTTTGAGCTGAACAAATGTAAAATAGGTTCAGACTCTTCATCATCTTCACTACGTTTGATTGTACTGCGCTCAAACTTATACTTCAATACTTTTACTTTTTATGACGTACGTTTAATTCTTCAGGATTAAAAGGGGCTCAATTTAGGACTTTTTACACGGCTCACGATACGATACGCGGATCACGATACGATACACGGATCACGATACGATACACGGATCACGATACGATACACGGATCACTTTACGATACGCGGCTCACGATACAATACGCGGATCACGATACGATACACGGATCACGATACGATACACGGATCACGATACGATACACGGATCACTTTACGATACGCGGCTCACGATACGATACGCGGCTCACGATACGATACACGGCTCACGATACGATACACGGCTCACGGTACGATACACGGCTCACGATACGATACACGGCTCACGATACGATATACGGCTCACGGTACGATACAGGGCTCACGATACGCGGCTCACGACACGATACGCGGATCACGATACGATACACGGATCGTACGGCTCACGATACGATACACGGCTCACGATACGATACGCGGCTCACAATACGATACGCGGCTCACGATACGATACACGGCTCACGATACGATACGCGGCTCGCGATACGATACGCGGCTCAAGATACGATACACGGCTCACGATACGATACACGGCTCACGATACGATACGCGGCTCACGATACGATACGCGGCTCACGATACGATACATGGCTCACGGTACGATACACGGCTCACGATACGATACACGGCTCACGATAAGTGGCTCACGGTACGATACACGGCTCAGGATACGATACGCTGCTAACGATACGATACACGGATCGTACGGCTCACGATACGATACACGGCTCACGGTACGATACGCGGCTCACGGTACGATACGCGGCTCACGATACGATACACGGCTCAGGATACGATACACGGTTCACGATACGATACGCGGCTCATGATACGCGGCTCATGATACGATACACGGCTCACGATACGATACGCGGCTCACGATACGATACACGGCTCACGGTACGATACGCGGCTCACGATACGATACACGGCTCACGATACAATACACGGCTCACGATACGATAAGCAGCTCACGATTCAATACACAGCTCACGATACGATACATGGATCGTACGGCTCACGATACGATACACGGCTCACGGTACGATACGCGGCTCACGACACGATACGCGGCTCACGATACGCGGCTCACGATACGCGGCTCACGATATGCGGCTCACAATACGCGGCTCACGATACGCGGCTCACGATACGCGGCTCACGATACGCGGCTCCCGATACGATACGCGGCTCCCGATAAGATACGCGGCTCACGGTACGATACACGGCTCACGATACGATACACGGCTCACGATACGCGGCTCCCGATACGCGGCTCCCGATACGCGGCTCACGATACACGGCTCACGATACACGGCTCACGATACACGGCTCACGATACGCGGCTCACGATACGATACACGGCTCCCGATACGATACGCGGCTCAGGATACGATACGCGGCTCACGATACGCGGCTCACGATGCACGGCTCACGATACGCGGCTCACGATACGCGGCTCACGATACGATACGCGGCTCCCGATACGATACGCGGCTCCCGATACGATACGCGGCTCCCGATACGATACGCGGCTCACGATACGATACGCGGCTCACGATACGATACACGGCTCACGATACGATACAAAGCTCACGATACACGGCTCACAATACACAGCTCACGATACACGGCTCACGATACACGGCTCACGGTACGATACGCGGCTCACGATACGATACACGGCTCACGATACAATACACGGCTCACGATACGATAAGCAGCTCACGATTCAATACACAGCTCACGATACGATACATGGATCGTACGGCTCACGATACGATACACGGCTCACGGTACGATACGCGGCTCACGACACGATACGCGGCTCACGATACGCGGCTCACGATACGCGGCTCACGATACGCGGCTCACGATACGCGGCTCGCGATACGCGGCTCACGATACGCGGCTCACGATACGCGGCTCACAATACGCGGCTCACGATACGCGGCTCACGATACGCGGCTCCCGATACGATACGCGGCTCCCGATACGATACGCGGCTCACGGTACGATACACGGCTCACGATACGATACACGGCTCACGATACGCGGCTCCCGATACACGGCTCACGGTACGATACACGGATCGTACGGCTCACGATACGCGGCTCACGATACGATACGCGGATCACGATACGATACACGGATCGTACGGCTCACGATACGATACACGGCTCACGATACGATACGCGGCTCACGATACGCTACGCGGCTCACGATACGATACAAAGCTCACGATACACGGCTCACGATACACAGCTCACGATACACGGCTCACGATACACGGCTCACGATACACGGCTAACGATACGCGGCTCACGATACGATACACTGCTAACGATACGATACACGGATCGTACGGCTCACGATACGATACACGGCTCACGGTACGATACGCGGCTCACGATACGATACACGGCTCAGGATACGATACACGGTTCACGATACGATACACGGATCGTACGGCTCACGATACGATACACGGCTCACGGTACGATACGCGGCTCACGATACGATACACGGCTCAGGATACGATACACGGTTCACGATACGATACGGCGCTCATGATACGATACGCAGCTCACGATACGATACACGGCTCAGGATACGATACACGGCTCACAATACGATACACGGCTAAGGATACGCGGCTCACGATACGATACGCGGCTCACGATACGATACACGGCTCACGGTACGATACGCGGCTCACGATGCGATACGCGGCTCACGACACGATATGCGGCTCACGATACGCGGCTCACGATACGCGGCTCACGATATGCGGCTCACAATACGCGGCTCACGATACGCGGCTCCCGATACGCGGCTCCCGATATGATACGCGGCTCACGATACGCGGCTCACGATACACGGCTCACGATACACGGCTCACGATACACGGCTCACGATACGCGGCTCACGATACGATACACGGCTCCCGAAACGATACGCGGCTCAGGATACGATACGCGGCTCACGATACGATACGCGGCTCACGATGCACGGCTCACGATACGCGGCTCCCGATACGATACGCGGCTCACGATACGATACGCGGCTCCCGATACGATATGCGGCTCCCGATACGATATGCGGCTCACGATACGATACGCGGCTCCCGATACGATACGCGGCTCACGATACGCGGCTCACGATACGCGGCTCACGATACGATACGCGGCTCACGATACGATACACGGCTCACGATACGATACGCGGCTCCCGATACGCGGCTCACAATATGATACGCGGCTCACGATACGATACGCGGCTCACGATACGATACATGGCTCACGGTACGATACACGGCTCACGATACGATACACGGCTCACGATAAGTGGCTCACGGTACGATACACGGCTCAGGATACGATACGCTGCTAACGATACGATACACGGATCGTACGGCTCACGATACGATACACGGCTCACGGTACGATACGCGGCTCACGATACGATACACGGCTCAGGATACGATACACGGTTCACGATACGATACGCGGCTCATGATACGCGGCTCATGATACGATACACGGCTCACGATACGATACGCGGCTCACGATACGATACACGGCTCACGGTACGATACGCGGCTCACGATACGATACACGGCTCACGATACAATACACGGCTCACGATACGATAAGCAGCTCACGATTCAATACACAGCTCACGATACGATACATGGATCGTACGGCTCACGATACGATACACGGCTCACGGTACGATACGCGGCTCACGACACGATACGCGGCTCACGATACGCGGCTCACGATACGCGGCTCACGATACGCGGCTCGCGATACGCGGCTCACGATACGCGGCTCACGATACGCGGCTCACGATACGCGGCTCACGATACGCGGCTCACGATACGCGGCTCCCGATACGATACGCGGCTCCCGATACGATACGCGGCTCACGGTACGATACACGGCTCACGATACGATACACGGCTCACGATACGCGGCTCACGATACGCGGCTCCCGATACGCGGCTCCCGATATGATACGCGGCTCACGATACGCGGCTCACGATACACGGCTCACGATACACGGCTCACGATACACGGCTCACGATACGCGGCTCACGATACGATACACGGCTCCCGAAACGATACGCGGCTCAGGATACGATACGCGGCTCACGATACGATACGCGGCTCACGATGCACGGCTCACGATACGCGGCTCCCGATACGATACGCGGCTCACGATACGATACGCGGCTCCCGATACGATATGCGGCTCCCGATACGATATGCGGCTCACGATACGATACGCGGCTCCCGATACGATACGCGGCTCACGATACGCGGCTCACGATACGCGGCTCACGATACGATACGCGGCTCACGATACGATACACGGCTCACGATACGATACGCGGCTCCCGATACGCGGCTCACAATATGATACGCGGCTCACGATACGATACGCGGCTCACGATACGATACATGGCTCACGGTACGATACACGGCTCACGATACGATACACGGCTCACGATAAGTGGCTCACGGTACGATACACGGCTCAGGATACGATACGCTGCTAACGATACGATACACGGATCGTACGGCTCACGATACGATACACGGCTCACGGTACGATACGCGGCTCACGATACGATACACGGCTCAGGATACGATACACGGTTCACGATACGATACGCGGCTCATGATACGCGGCTCATGATACGATACACGGCTCACGATACGATACGCGGCTCACGATATGATACACGGCTCACGGTACGATACGCGGCTCACGATACGATACACGGCTCACGATACAATACACGGCTCACGATACGATAAGCAGCTCACGATTCAATACACAGCTCACGATACGATACATGGATCGTACGGCTCACGATACGATACACGGCTCACGGTACGATACGCGGCTCACGACACGATACGCGGCTCACGATACGCGGCTCACGATACGCGGCTCGCGATACGCGGCTCACGATACGCGGCTCACGATACGCGGCTCACGATACGCGGCTCACGATACGCGGCTCACGATACGCGGCTCCCGATACGATACGCGGCTCCCGATACGATACGCGGCTCACGGTACGATACACGGCTCACGATACGATACACGGCTCACGATACGCGGCTCCCGATACGCGGCTCCCGATACGCGGCTCACGATACACGGCTAACGATACACGGCTCACGATACACGGCTCACGATACGCGGCTCACGATACGATACACGGCTCCCGATACGATACGCGGCTCAGGATACGATACGCGGCTCACGATACGCGGCTCACGATGCACAGCTCACGATACGCGGCTCACGATACGATACGCGGCTCCCGATACGATACGCGGCTCCCGATACGATATGCGGCTCACGATACGATACGCGGCTCCCGATACGATACGCGGCTCACGATACGATACGCGGCTCACGATACGATACGCGGCTCACGATACGATACGCGGCTCACGATACGATACACGGCTCACGATACGATACACGGCTCACGATACGATACAAAGCTCACGATACACGGCTCACGATACACAGCTCACGATACACGGCTCACGATACACGGATCGTACGGCTCACGATACGATACACGGCTCACGATACGATACGCGGCTCACGATACGCTACGCGGCTCACGATACGATACAAAGCTCACGATACACGGCTCACGATACACAGCTCACGATACACGGCTCACGATACACGGCTCACGATACACGGCTAACGATACGCGGCTCACGATACGATACACTGCTAACGATACGATACACGGATCGTACGGCTCACGATACGATACACGGCTCACGGTACGATACGCGGCTCACGATACGATACACGGCTCAGGATACGATACACGGCTCACGATACGCGGCTCACGATACGCGGCTCCCGATACGCGGCTCCCGATATGATACGCGGCTCACGATACGCGGCTCACGATACACGGCTCACGATACACGGCTCACGATACACGGCTCACGATACGCGGCTCACGATACGATACACGGCTCCCGAAACGATACGCGGCTCAGGATACGATACGCGGCTCACGATACGATACGCGGCTCACGATGCACGGCTCACGATACGCGGCTCCCGATACGATACGCGGCTCACGATACGATACGCGGCTCCCGATACGATATGCGGCTCCCGATACGATATGCGGCTCACGATACGATACGCGGCTCCCGATACGATACGCGGCTCACGATACGCGGCTCACGATACGCGGCTCACGATACGATACGCGGCTCACGATACGATACACGGCTCACGATACGATACGCGGCTCCCGATACGCGGCTCACAATATGATACGCGGCTCACGATACGATACGCGGCTCACGATACGATACATGGCTCACGGTACGATACACGGCTCACGATACGATACACGGCTCACGATAAGTGGCTCACGGTACGATACACGGCTCAGGATACGATACGCTGCTAACGATACGATACACGGATCGTACGGCTCACGATACGATACACGGCTCACGGTACGATACGCGGCTCACGATACGATACACGGCTCAGGATACGATACACGGTTCACGATACGATACGCGGCTCATGATACGCGGCTCATGATACGATACACGGCTCACGATACGATACGCGGCTCACGATACGATACACGGCTCACGGTACGATACGCGGCTCACGATACGATACACGGCTCACGATACAATACACGGCTCACGATACGATAAGCAGCTCACGATTCAATACACAGCTCACGATACGATACATGGATCGTACGGCTCACGATACGATACACGGCTCACGGTACGATACGCGGCTCACGACACGATACGCGGCTCACGATACGCGGCTCACGATACGCGGCTCACGATACGCGGCTCGCGATACGCGGCTCACGATACGCGGCTCACGATACGCGGCTCACGATACGCGGCTCACGATACGCGGCTCACGATACGCGGCTCCCGATACGATACGCGGCTCCCGATACGATACGCGGCTCACGGTACGATACACGGCTCACGATACGATACACGGCTCACGATACGCGGCTCCCGATACGCGGCTCCCGATACGCGGCTCACGATACACGGCTAACGATACACGGCTCACGATACACGGCTCACGATACGCGGCTCACGATACGATACACGGCTCCCGATACGATACGCGGCTCAGGATACGATACGCGGCTCACGATACGCGGCTCACGATGCACAGCTCACGATACGCGGCTCACGATACGATACGCGGCTCCCGATACGATACGCGGCTCCCGATACGATATGCGGCTCACGATACGATACGCGGCTCCCGATACGATACGCGGCTCACGATACGATACGCGGCTCACGATACGATACGCGGCTCACGATACGATACGCGGCTCACGATACGATACACGGCTCACGATACGATACACGGCTCACGATACGATACAAAGCTCACGATACACGGCTCACGATACACAGCTCACGATACACGGCTCACGATACACGGATCGTACGGCTCACGATACGATACACGGCTCACGATACGATACGCGGCTCACGATACGCTACGCGGCTCACGATACGATACAAAGCTCACGATACACGGCTCACGATACACAGCTCACGATACACGGCTCACGATACACGGCTCACGATACACGGCTAACGATACGCGGCTCACGATACGATACACTGCTAACGATACGATACACGGATCGTACGGCTCACGATACGATACACGGCTCACGGTACGATACGCGGCTCACGATACGATACACGGCTCAGGATACGATACACGGTTCACGATACGATACGCCGCTCATGATACGATACGCAGCTCACGATACGATACACGGCTCAGGATACGATACACGGCTCACAATACGATACACGGCTAAGGATACGCGGCTCACGATACGATACGCGGCTCACGATACGATACACGGCTCACGGTACGATACGCGGCTCACGATACGATACGCGGCTCACGATACGATACACGGCTCACGATACAATACACGGCTCACGATACAATAAGCAGCTTACGATTCAATACACAGCTCACGATACGATACATGGATCGTACGGCTCACGATACGATACACGGCTCACGGTACGATACGCGGCTCACGACACGATACGCGGCTCACGATACGCGGCTCACGATACGCGGCTCACGATATGCGGCTCACAATACGCGGCTCACGATACGCGGCTCCCGATACGCGGCTCCCGATATGATACGCGGCTCACGATACGCGGCTCACGATACACGGCTCACGATACACGGCTCACGATACACGGCTAACGATACGCGGCTCACGATACGATACACGGCTCCCGATACGATACGCGGCTCAGGATACGATACGCGGCTCACGATACGATACGCGGCTCACGATGCACGGCTCACGATACGCGGCTCCCGATACGATACGCGGCTCACGATACGATACGCGGCTCCCGATACGATACGCGGCTCCCGATACGATATGCGGCTCACGATACGATACGCGGCTCCCGATACGATACGCGGCTCACGATACGCGGCTCACGATACGCGGCTCACAATACGATACGCGGCTCACGATACGATACGTGGCTCACGATACGATACACGGCTCACGGTACACGGCTTACGATACGATACACGGCTCACGATACGATACGCGGCTCACGATACGCGGCTAATGATACGATACGCGGCTCACGATACGCGGCTCCCGATACGCGGCTCACAATATGATACGCGGCTCACGATACGATACGCGGCTCACGATACACGGCTCAAGATACGATACACGACTCACGATACACGGCTCACGATACACGGCTCACGATACACGGCTCACGATACACGGCTCACGATACGATACGTGGCCCACGATACGATACGCGGCTCACGATACGATACGCGGCTCACGATACGCGGCTCCCGATACGCGGCTCCCGATACGATACGCGGCTCACGATACGATACGCGGCTCACGATACGATACGCGGTTCACGATACACGGCTCACGATACACGGCTCACGATACGATACACGGCTCACAATACGATACACGGCTCAAGATACGATACACGGCTCAAGATACGATACACAGCTCATGATACACGGCTCACGATACACGGCTCACGATACACGGCTCACGATACACGGCTCACGATACGATACGCGGCTCACGATACGCGGCTCACGATACGCGGCTCACGATATGCGGCTCACAATACGCGGCTCACGATACGCGGCTCCCGATACGCGGCTCCCGATATGATACGCGGCTCACGATACGCGGCTCACGATACACGGCTCACGATACACGGCTCACGATACACGGCTCACGATACGCGGCTCACGATACGATACACGGCTCCCGATACGATACGCGGCTCAGGATACGATACGCGGCTCACGATACGATACGCGGCTCACGATACGCGGCTCACGATACGCGGCTCCCGATACGCGGCTCCCGATATGATACGCGGCTCACGATACGCGGCTCACGATACACGGCTCACGATACACGGCTCACGATACACGGCTCACGATACGCGGCTCACGATACGATACACGGCTCCCGACACGATACGCGGCTCAGGATACGATACGCGGCTCACGATACGATACGCGGCTCACGATGCACGGCTCACGATACGCGGCTCCCGATACGATACGCGGCTCACGATACGATACGCGGCTCCCGATACGATACGCGGCTCCCGATACGATATGCGGCTCACGATACGATACGCGGCTCCCGATACGATACGCGGCTCAAGATACGCGGCTCACGATACGCGGCTCACAATACGATACGCGGCTCACGATACGATACGTGGCTCACGATACGATACACGGCTCACGGTACACGGCTTACGATACGATACACGGCTCACGATACGATACGCGGCTCACGATACGCGGCTAATGATACGATACGCGGCTCACGATACGCGGCTCACAATATGATACGCGGCTCACGATACGATACGCGGCTCACGATACACGGCTCAAGATACGATACACGACTCACGATACACGGCTCACGATACACGGCTCACGATACACGGCTCACGATACACGGCTCACGATACGATACGTGGCCCACGATACGATACGCGGCTCACGATACGATACGCGGCTCACGATACGCGGCTCCCGATACGCGGCTCCCGATACGATACGCGGCTCACGATACGATACGCGGCTCACGATACGATACGCGGTTCACGATACACGGCTCACGATACACGGCTCACGATACGATACACGGCTCACAATACGATACACGGCTCAAGATACGATACACGGCTCAAGATACGATACACAGCTCATGATACACGGCTCACGATACACGGCTCACGATACACGGCTCACGATACACGGCTCACGATACGATACGCGGCTCACGATACGCGGCTCACGATACGAGGCTCACGATACGCGGCTCCCAATATGATACGCGGCTCACAATATGATACGCGGCTCCCGATACGATACGCGGCTCACGATACGATACACGGCTCAAGATACGATACACGGCTCAAGATACGATACACGGCTCACGATACACGGCTCACGATACACGGCTCACGATACGATACGTGGCTCACGATACGATACGCGGCTCACGATATATGGCTCACGATACGCGGCTCACGATACGCGGCTCCCGATACGATACACGGCTCACGATACGATACACGGCTCACGATACACAGCTCACGATATGCGGCTCCCGATACGATATGCGGCTCCCGATACGATACGCGGCTCACGATACGATACGCGGTTCACGATACAATACACGGCTCACGATACACGGCTCACGATACACGGCTCACGATACGATACACGGCTCAAGATACGATACACGGCTCACGATACACGGCTCACGATACACGGCTCACGATACGCGGCTCACGATATGCGGCTCACGATACGCGGCTCCCGATACGATACGCGGCTCACAATATGATACGCGGCTCCCGATACGATACGCGGCTCACGATACGATACACGGCTCAAGATACGATACACGACTCACGATACACGGCTCACGATACACGGCTCACGATACACGGCTCACGATACGATATGTGGCTCACGATACGCGGCTCACGATACATGCCTCACGATACGCGGCTCACGAGACGTGGCTCCCAATACGATACGCGGCTCCCGACACGATACGCGGCTCACGATACGATACACGGCTCACGATACACGGCTCACGATACGCGGCTCACGATATGCGGCTCACGATACGCGGCTCCCGATACGATACGCGGCTCACAATATGATACGCGGCTCCCGATACGATACGCGGCTCACGATACGATACACGGCTCAAGATACGATACACGACTCACGATACACGGCTCACGATACACGGCTCACGATACGATATGTGGCTCACGATACGATACGCGGCTCACGATACATGGCTCACGATACGCGGCTCACGATACGCGGCTCCCAATACGATACGCGGCTCCCGATACGATACGCGGCTCACGATACGATACACGGCTCACGATACACAGCTCACGATACGCGGCTCACGATACGATACGCGGCTCACGATACGATACGCGGTTCACGATACGATACACGGCTCACGATACAGGGCTCACGATACACGGCTCACGATACGATACACGGCTCACAATACGATACACGGCTCAAGATACGATACACGGCTCACGATACACGGCTCACGATACACGGCTCACGATACACGGCTCACGATACACGGCTCACGATACACGGCTCACGATACGATACACGGCTCACGGTACGGTACGCGGCTCACGATACGCGGCTCACGATACGATATACGGCTCACGATACGATACGCGGCTCACGATACGATTCGCGGCTCACGATACGATACGCGACTCACGATACGCGGCTCACGATACGATACACGGCTCACGATTCGATACGCGGCTCACGATACAATACGCGGCTCACGATACGATACGCGGCTCACGATACGATACGCGGCTCACGATACGATACACGGCTCACGATACGATACGCGGCTCACGATACGCGGCTCCCGATACGATACGCGGCTCACGATACGATACACGGCTCACGATACACGGCTCACGATACACGGCTCACGATACACGGCTCACGATACACGGCTCACAATACGATACACGGCTCACGATACACGGCTCACGATACACGGCTCACGATACACGGCTCACGATGCACGGCTCACGATACACGGCTCACGATACACGGCTCACGATACAATAAACGGCTCACGATACGATACACGGCTCGCGTTACGATGCACGGCTCACGATGCACGGCTCACGGTACACGGCTCACGATACAATAAACGGCTCACGATACACGGCTCACGGTACGGTACACGGCTCACGATACGATACACAGCTCACGATACGATACACAGCTCACGATACGATACGCGGCTCACGATACGATACACGGCTCACGATACAATACACGGCTCACGATACAATAAGCAGCTTACGATTCAATACACAGCTCACGATACGATACATGGATCGTACGGCTCACGATACGATACACGGCTCACGGTACGATACGCGGCTCACGACACGATACGCGGCTCACGATACGCGGCTCACGATACGCGGCTCACGATATGCGGCTCACAATACGCGGCTCACGATACGCGGCTCCCGATACGCGGCTCCCGATATGATATGCGGCTCACGATACGCGGCTCACGATACACGGCTCACGATACACGGCTCACGATACACGGCTCACGATACACGGCTCACGATACGATACACGGCTCCCGATACGATACGCGGCTCAGGATACGATACGCGGCTCACGATACGATACGCGGCTCACGATGCACGGCTCACGATACGCGGCTCCCGATACGATACGCGGCTCACGATACGATACGCGGCTCCCGATACGATACGCGGCTCCCGATACGATATGCGGCTCACGATACGATACGCGGCTCCCGATACGATACGCGGCTCACGATACGCGGCTCACGATACGCGGCTCACAATACGATACGCGGCTCACGATACGATACGTGGCTCACGATACGATACACGGCTCACGGTACACGGCTTACGATACGATACACGGCTCACGATACGATACGCGGCTCACGATACGCGGCTAATGATACGATACGCGGCTCACGATACGCGGCTCCCGATACGCGGCTCACAATATGATACGCGGCTCACGATACGATACGCGGCTCACGATACACGGCTCAAGATACGATACACGACTCACGATACACGGCTCACGATACACGGCTCACGATACACGGCTCACGATACGATACGTGGCCCACGATACGATACGCGGCTCACGATACGATACGCGGCTCACGATACGCGGCTCCCGATACGCGGCTCCCGATACGATACGCGGCTCACGATACGATACGCGGCTCACGATACGATACGCGGTTCACGATACACGGCTCACGATACACGGCTCACGATACACGGCTCACGATACACGGCTCACGATACGATACGCGGCTCACGATACGCGGCTCACGATACGAGGCTCACGATACGCGGCTCCCAATATGATACGCGGCTCACAATATGATACGCGGCTCCCGATACGATACGCGGCTCACGATACGATACACGGCTCAAGATACGATACACGGCTCAAGATACGATACACGGCTCACGATACACGGCTCACGATACACGGCTCACGATACGATACGTGGCTCACGATACGATACGCGGCTCACGATATATGGCTCACGATACGCGGCTCACGATACGCGGCTCCCGATACGATACACGGCTCACGATACGATACACGGCTCACGATACACAGCTCACGATATGCGGCTCCCGATACGATATGCGGCTCCCGATACGATACGCGGCTCACGATACGATACGCGGTTCACGATACAATACACGGCTCACGATACACGGCTCACGATACACGGCTCACGATACGATACACGGCTCAAGATACGATACACGGCTCACGATACACGGCTCACGATACACGGCTCACGATACGCGGCTCACGATATGCGGCTCACGATACGCGGCTCCCGATACGATACGCGGCTCACAATATGATACGCGGCTCCCGATACGATACGCGGCTCACGATACGATACACGGCTCAAGATACGATACACGACTCACGATACACGGCTCACGATACACGGCTCACGATACACGGCTCACGATACACGGCTCACGATACGATATGTGGCTCACGATACGCGGCTCACGATACATGCCTCACGATACGCGGCTCACGAGACGTGGCTCCCAATACGATACGCGGCTCCCGACACGATACGCGGCTCACGATACGATACACGGCTCACGATACACGGCTCACGATACGCGGCTCACGATATGCGGCTCACGATACGCGGCTCCCGATACGATACGCGGCTCACAATATGATACGCGGCTCCCGATACGATACGCGGCTCACGATACGATACACGGCTCAAGATACGATACACGACTCACGATACACGGCTCACGATACACGGCTCACGATACGATATGTGGCTCACGATACGATACGCGGCTCACGATACATGGCTCACGATACGCGGCTCACGATACGCGGCTCCCAATACGATACGCGGCTCCCGATACGATACGCGGCTCACGATACGATACACGGCTCACGATACACAGCTCACGATACGCGGCTCACGATACGATACGCGGCTCACGATACGATACGCGGTTCACGATACGATACACGGCTCACGATACAGGGCTCACGATACACGGCTCACGATACGATACACGGCTCACAATACGATACACGGCTCAAGATACGATACACGGCTCATGATACACGGCTCACGATACACGGCTCACGATACACGGCTCACGATACACGGCTCACGATACACGGCTCACGATACGATACACGGCTCACGGTACGGTACGCGGCTCACGATACGCGGCTCACGATACGATACACGGCTCACGATACGATACGCGGCTCACGATACGATTCGCGGCTCACGATACGATACGCGACTCACGATACGCGGCTCACGATACGATACACGGCTCACGATTCGATACGCGGCTCACGATACAATACGCGGCTCACGATACGATACGCGGCTCACGATACGATACGCGGCTCACGATACGATACACGGCTCACGATACGATACGCGGCTCACGATACGCGGCTCCCGATACGATACGCGGCTCACGATACGATACACGGCTCACGATACACGGCTCACGATACACGGCTCACGATACACGGCTCACGATACACGGCTCACAATACGATACACGGCTCACGATACACGGCTCACGATACACGGCTCACGATACACGGCTCACGATGCACGGCTCACGATACACGGCTCACGATACACGGCTCACGATACAATAAACGGCTCACGATACGATACACGGCTCGCGTTACGATACACGGCTCACGATGCACGGCTCACGGTACACGGCTCACGATACAATAAACGGCTCACGATACACGGCTCACGGTACGGTACACGGCTCACGATACGATACACAGCTCACGATACGATACACAGCTCACGATACGATACACGACTCACGATACGATGGCTCACGATACGATACGTGGCTCAGGATACGATACACGGCTCACAATGCAATCAAATTACGATTCTGCGATAATCGATTTTGTCGCTCGTGATATTCTACGATCACTATTTTTCAAAAAACCTGCTGCGTTTGAACAACATTCTTCTTCGTTAAACCGCGACCGCCGACGTTAATAAATCTAGTCTCGTTTTCTTTCCCATCCGACCCGTGCCATTATCTCGGCAGGACGCCAGGTGAGCCCGTCGACGCCCCCTCTCCACTCCCTCCTCTCGACGCCCCCTCTCGCGCCCCCCGCTCAGAGCTGCGGCGCCCCCCCGCTCAGAGCTGCAGCGCCCCCTACAGCACCAGAACAAAAGTCACACACGAGTGTCCGACACACAACAGCTCGTTCATACTTTCCATTGCTTAGTTCAGTTGAGTACTTCCCCCTCCCCAGACACTTCTTTCTTCTCTCGATGTTCCGTCCCGGGTCAGTTCCCGTGGCCCTCACTCAGGGGCCCCCGCTGTGTCCGGGCCTCGTGGCTCCGCTTCATCATCGCCACAAAACACCAGTCATATTTCCACCTGTCAATCACAAACCTCTCCCACTGATTACAAGAGGCCGTGGTCGCTACGGCAACGGAAACTGGACGTGATGATTGTAATATGTTTCGGAACGAGTGTCTCACCAGTTTGAGGTTTTCTCTGAACCCAACGACGTGAAAAAGTTTGTAAGAAACACTGATGCGCCAGGTACTTTAGAGTGGCACCTGCCCCTGCCCCTTCCCCTGCCCCTGCCCCTGCACCTGCCCCTGCCCCTGCCCCTTCCCCTGCCCCTGCACCTGCCCCTGCCCCTGCAGCCATTCTTATTGCACAGTTTCCTTTTGCGTTTTAACCATGAGCAGTGGGAATGAACCAAATATTTAACCAAACTGTTTTGCTCGTTTGGGTCACTCCTGCTTCAGAACTGAACCGTAACCATAACAACCGTAACCATAACCATAACAACCATAACCAGGAATTGTCTCTACTGTCGCAATGACTCCAAATCAGTCCAGAATATGACCTGCTTTATCCCCAGCTCAGACTCTTGAAATACTCTTGAAATACTCATGTGTATTTTCTCAGGTGGTGCTTGGCGTGGAAAGTGCTGCTCTACATTACATCACATACTGCGTCACATACTGCGTCACATACTGCGTCACATACTGCGTCACATACTGCGTCACATACTGCGTCACATACTGCGTCAGATACTGCGTCACATACTGCGTCACATACTGCGTCACATACTGCGTCACATACTGCGTCACATACTGCGTCAGATACTGCGTCAGATACTGCGTCACATACTGCGTCAGATACTGCGTCAGATACTGCGTCAAATACTGCGTCACATACTGCGTCAGATACTGCGTCAGATACTGCGTCAGATACTGCGTCACATACTGCGTCACATACTGCGTCAGATACTGCGTCAGATACTGCGTCAAATACTGCGTCACATACTGCGTCAGATACTGCGTCAGATACTGCGTCAAATACTGCGTCACATACTGCGTCAGATACTGCGTCACATACTGCGTCACATACTGCGTCACATACTGCGTCAGATACTGCGTCACATACTGCGTCACATACTGCGTCAGATACTGCGTCAGATACTGCGTCAAATACTGCGTCAGATACTGCGTCAGATACTGCGTCAAATACTGCGTCACATACTGCGTCAGATACTGCGTCAGATACTGCGTCACATACTGCGTCACATACTGCGTCAGATACTGCGTCAGATACTGCGTCAAATACTGCGTCACATACTGCGTCAGATACTGCGTCAGATACTGCGTCAAATACTGCGTCACATACTGCGTCACATACTGCGTCAGATACTGCGTCAAATACTGCGTCACATACTGCGTCAGATACTGCGTCAGATACTGCGTCACATACTGCGTCAGATACTGCGTCAAATACTGCGTCACATACTGCGTCAGATACTGCGTCAGATACTGCGTCAAATACTGCGTCACATACTGCGTCACATACTGCGTCAGATACTGCGTCAGATACTGCGTCACATACTGCGTCACATACTGCGTCAGATACTGCGTCAAATACTGCGTCACATACTGCGTCACATACTGCGTCAGATACTGCGTCAAATACTGCGTCACATACTGCGTCAGATACTGCGTCAGATACTGCGTCAGATACTGCGTCACATACTGCGTCACATACTGCGTCAGATACTGCGTCACATACTGCGTCAGATACTGCGTCAAATACTGCGTCACATACTGCGTCAAGTATGTGTTATTTACTTGTGTTATTTCTCACAAAAATCAAATCCATCCATCTTTATTGTATAAGTCAATTTAAAGCGTGTGATATTGTCTCTCAGATCGATGGCGTGTGGTGCCGCTCGGGCCAGAGGCGCTGGAGAGAGATCTGGCCCATCGTCGAATCCTCCTGCTTTACTTCATGTCAATAAGCAAATTCTGGATTGGTTTAAATGAAAGGACAAAGATGAATGAAACGCTGCAATCTCCAACATCGGGCCTTTTTATTAAGCTGCTCAGCGGGCCGGGCCGTGCTCAGCGGGCCGGGCCGTGCGGTGCCTTTAATACGGGACACCGGACTCGTCGGAGAGACCCGTGCCATGCGGTTATTACAGATGAGGGTGTCCGTGACTTCGCCGGCGCACAAATCAAATATCCCCTTTCCCGTGCGGCGTGGCGGCAGATGGGACGGGCCCACATCCTCCCGCGGCCGGCCCCCGGTCAATGCGCTCCTTTGTGAGGGCTAATCTGGGCCCGCCGCAGATACTCGGGCTCACGTTTCACAGAGCGCGGCGGACGAGACGGCGCTGGACCCGGGTTCAAAGGGAACGCTCGCCGATATCAGCCCCGGCACCGGGCTTGGGCTGCCGGGCTTATCAGCGCCAGATTCAGGCCGCCGCCGCCGTCGAGGGGGAGCGCCGCAGATGTGACGCGGCCGACAGGAACTGCACACGAGCGACAGGAAGTGCACACGAGTGACAGGAAGCGCACACGAGCGACAGGAAGTGCACACGAGCGACAGGAAGTGCACACGAGCGACAGGAAGTGCACTGGAGCGGTCTGTTTGAGGGCGGGAAATGTACTTTGTTTCATAATAATGATAATGATGACAATAATAATGATGATGGGACAATATAAAAAATAAAATCACAGCATAAAAAGTCCTACATTTAAGTCTAATTGAGTCCAAAGTTTTATCAATTTTGTCCATTTACAAGAGTGTAATTTTTCTTTTTTTTAATTTAAACGACAACAGACATTATACAGTCAAAAAACAAAAATATTCCACCTTCACCACATATTTACACACAAAAAAGACCAAAAACTAAAAACCAAACTAAATAACATGCATCAGAAGGAACAAAAAAAAAAAAAAGTATTTTTTTTCCATCTGCCTGATCTGGTCTGTTCCTACATCGGTTGAGTCCTTGATCGTTGGTGACGTTTGCGTCTTCCATTTCTTTGTGACCGCCTGTTTCCTGCCGCCAAACATACGTTCCAAAGGTGTATCCATGTGTCGTGTCCGTGGCAGGAGTTTTGAGGGACAGCGATGTCACAAGCAGAAAGCACGCTGATATGGGAAAGAATCAATCTAAAAGTGACGTGTCCATCCTGGAAACGCCTGTCACCATGGCAACGTCAAATAAACATGGGAAAGAGTGTCTGGAATGCTCTGTATGAGGTCTGTAAGTTCTTTATGATTTTAATGCATTTTTCCTGTTGTGAATCTCTTTGTGTTTGAAATGTGCTCGACAAAGAAACTTGCCTTTTCTTATCAAACATCGCTGTCTTTCACTAGATCTGACGAAGCTCAAGATCTTTCTAAAAATGTTCAGGAAACGTACAATTTTGTCCCGTAAAAGGGATTTTTATTATCGACACTTGATCAAATGAGTGTCTAGTTTCAGTAAAAACCCCATTGAAACGACACAAATAAACCTGCTTCGTTCATGCGCAGCGCGTCCAAACCGCACGACAGACGATCCGGACACGATGTACTTCTGGAGCTAAAAACGGCTCAGACGCTCCATTGATTTGGACTCGGTTTATCTTTGAAAATAAAGAGCACGGCGGGAGTTCATAAAGACTCGTTGGGACTTTATCGATCGGCGACGAGCCCGGATTTAAGGATATTTCCCCAAACGAACTCCGTGTGCGGGAAAACAAACCCTCGCTCAAGGTTTGTGGTTCAAACGCTTGAGCGCAAATGCAGCCGCTGTCGAATCCCACGTCGCTCGAGGCAGTTCGACCGACTCCAACTGAGCGAGGAAATGAATCGTTAAAAAAGACACAAAAGACCCTCGCAGGAAGTCTTTGTTTTTTTCCTCAAGAATAAGAGGTGAAGGTGAATGTCTTAGTTTTAAATGTGCTTTTTTGTTTTGTTCTCAACAGCTTTCGCCTTGAAACCGTCTGTGTTTGAAGAGGTTTTATCATTTAATTTAATGCAGTTTTCTCCGACAAAGATGTAAATATCTGCTCTCAAAGTAGCACCTACGCCAAACTTTACTTTACTTTATACTGAGCAAGACTTTGATGGGTCGGACTGAAGATTTTGTTGATATCGAGTTATAAGTCGGGTTTATTTAAGTTTTAACTCCAAAAATAATAGGGGAAATGTTCGTTTTCATCAATCTGGTTCACTCAAAAACTGTAATAAAATATGAAAAATCTCCTCTGTAAATGTTTCAAATGTGTCGAAAAAATGAAGCGTGAAATTTTATCAATTTTGAAGATTTGATTTGAAGATTTTCACAAAAACATGTATTTTTAATACATTTTTTGGGTTGGTTTTTTTGTATTCTTATTTTATTGTATTCTTACTAAATATAAGACACATGAAACTGAAAAAGGAAAAGAGAAACAGCAAAAAAAAGAAGAAAATTACAAAAAAAATACATCCAAATTAAATTACGAATCACCAAATCCATGAAACAAGTGCCATTTAGTCTAGAATTGGTCAAATTTGTCTCTAAAGAGTCATTTTCAAACGGATCGGTCAATATAACATGTTTTCCCATTCTCGCCTTGAACCTTTGAACTTTCCTCTTACTAAACTGAAGAACAAACACAAATCGAGTCTTTCATTTCGCTTCCAGATCTCGAAATCACAACTTTTGCCCAAACGGGGGAACGCCGCACGAGCCGAAACAACTGCACCAACTATAAAAGATAAATCCGCTCGACTTTCACTCGCCGTAATCCCGGTTTGATAAAAACACAAAAAACAAAACACTAAATACTTCCTTACTACTAACCAGATGAGCCCGGAAGACCAAACTCAGGGGTATCGCGGTTTCAAAGGGAGTCTCGTTGACATGCTTGTCCTCCGCCGACTCCATTAATCCTCAAACAGTCGCGCTTTTTGTCCGCGCAAGATGATTTTTTAATTAAGACGTTACCTGTCCACATCAAACGCGCGGTGGCTCGCCTTTTGATGTAGCTAAGCCTCTTATTATGGAATATGTAGCACAAAGCGTCATTTGTGTCGTGGAAATGAGTCCGCCGCTCGGCTTCGGGCGAAAAAGGCCGACGGTGCGAACGCGAGGGCTTAGCGGGCGCTAAGCTAAAGACAAGAAGAAGAAGATATTTCAGGGGCGGAGAATCTGTTTGAAGGAACTTTAATGGCTCTTTGTTTTATCATCAAACGTTGGGTTTGTTTGGCTCGTTTGGTTCCTTTGGTTTGTTCGGTTCCTTGTGGCTCTTGAGCGGCTTTTGAAGTTGATAAAACGTTCAAAATCTTGGTCAGGATCGTGGTCAGGATCGTGGTCAGGATCGTGGTCGAGCTTGTGGTCAGGATCGTGGTCAGGATCGTGGTCGAGCTCGTGGTCAGGATCGTGGTCAGGATCGTGCTCGAGCTCGTGGTCAGGATCGTGGTCGAGCTCGTGGTCGAGCTCGTGGTCAGGATCGTGGTCAGGATCGTGGTCGAGATCGTGGTCAGGATCGTGGTCAGGATCGTGGTCGAGCTCGTGGTCAGGATCGTGGTCAGGATCGTGGTCGAGCTCGTGGTCAGGATCGTGGTCGAGATCGTGGTCAGGATCGTGGTCAGGATCGTGGTCGAGCTTGTGGTCAGGATCGTGGTCAGGATCGTGGTCGAGCTCGTGGTCAGGATCGTGGTCAGGATCGTGGTCGAGCTCGTGGTCAGGATCGTGGTCGAGATCGTGGTCGAGATTGTGGTCAGGATCGTGGTCGAGATCGTGGTCAGGATCGTGGTCAGGATCGTGGTCAGGATCGTGGTCGAGCTCGTGGTCAGGATCGTGGTCAGGATCGTGGTCGAGCTCGTGGTCAGGATCGTGGTCGAGATCGTGGTCAGGATCGTGGTCAGGATCGTGGTCGAGCTTGTGGTCAGGATCGTGGTCAGGATCGTGGTCGAGCTCGTGGTCAGGATCGTGGTCAGGATCGTGGTCGAGCTTGTGGTCAGGATCGTGGTCAGGATCGTGGTCGAGCTTGTGGTCAGGATCGTGGTCAGGATCGTGGTCGAGCTCGTGGTCAGGATCGTGGTCGAGATCGTGGTCGAGATTGTGGTCAGGATCGTGGTCGAGATCGTGGTCAGGATCGTGGTCAGGATCGTGGTCGAGCTCGTGGTCAGGATCGTGGTCAGGATCGTGGTCGAGCTCGTGGTCAGGATCGTGGTCGAGATCGTGGTCGAGCTCGTGGTCAGGATCGTGGTCAGGATCGTGGTCGAGCTCGTGGTCAGGATCGTGGTCAGGATCGTGGTCGAGCTTGTGGTCAGGATCGTGGTCAGGATCGTGGTCGAGCTCGTGGTCAGGATCGTGGTCAGGATCGTGGTCGAGCTTGTGGTCAGGATCGTGGTCAGGATCGTGGTCGAGCTCGTGGTCAGGATCGTGGTCGAGATCGTGGTCAGGATCGTGGTCAGGATCGTGGTCGAGCTCGTGGTCAGGATCGTGGTCAGGATCGTGGTCGAGCTCGTGGTCAGGATCGTGGTCGAGATCGTGGTCAGGATCGTGGTCAGGATCGTGGTCGAGCTTGTGGTCAGGATCGTGGTCAGGATCGTGGTCGAGCTCGTGGTCAGGATCGTGGTCAGGATCGTGGTCGAGCTCGTGGTCAGGATCGTGGTCGAGATCGTGGTCGAGATTGTGGTCAGGATCGTGGTCGAGATCGTGGTCAGGATCGTGGTCAGGATCGTGGTCAGGATCGTGGTCGAGCTCGTGGTCAGGATCGTGGTCAGGATCGTGGTCGAGCTCGTGGTCAGGATCGTGGTCGAGATCGTGGTCAGGATCGTGGTCAGGATCGTGGTCGAGCTTGTGGTCAGGATCGTGGTCAGGATCGTGGTCGAGCTCGTGGTCAGGATCGTGGTCAGGATCGTGGTCGAGCTTGTGGTCAGGATCGTGGTCAGGATCGTGGTCGAGCTCGTGGTCAGGATCGTGGTCGAGATCGTGGTCGAGATTGTGGTCAGGATCGTGGTCGAGATCGTGGTCAGGATCGTGGTCAGGATCGTGGTCGAGCTCGTGGTCAGGATCGTGGTCAGGATCGTGGTCGAGCTCGTGGTCAGGATCGTGGTCGAGCTTGTGGTCAGGATCGTGGTCAGGATCGTGGTCGAGCTCGTGGTCAGGATCGTGGTCGAGCTTGTGGTCAGGATCGTGGTCAGGATCGTGGTCGAGATCGTGGTCAGGATCGTGGTCAGGATCGTGGTCGAGCTCGTGGTCAGGATCGTGGTCAGGATCGTGGTCGAGCTCGTGGTCAGGATCGTGGTCGAGATCGTGGTCGAGATTGTGGTCAGGATCGTGGTCGAGATCGTGGTCAGGATCGTGGTCAGGATCGTGGTCAGGATCGTGCTCGAGCTCGTGGTCAGGATCGTGGTCGAGCTCGTGGTCGAGCTCGTGGTCAGGATCGTGGTCGAGATCGTGGTCAGGATCGTGGTCAGGATCGTGGTCGAGCTCGTGGTCAGGATCGTGGTCAGGATCGTGGTCGAGCTCGTGGTCAGGATCGTGGTCGAGATCGTGGTCAGGATCGTGGTCAGGATCGTGGTCGAGCTTGTGGTCAGGATCGTGGTCAGGATCGTGGTCGAGCTCGTGGTCAGGATCGTGGTCAGGATCGTGGTCGAGCTCGTGGTCAGGATCGTGGTCGAGATCGTGGTCGAGATTGTGGTCAGGATCGTGGTCGAGATCGTGGTCAGGATCGTGGTCAGGATCGTGGTCAGGATCGTGGTCGAGCTCGTGGTCAGGATCGTGGTCAGGATCGTGGTCGAGCTCGTGGTCAGGATCGTGGTCGAGATCGTGGTCAGGATCGTGGTCAGGATCGTGGTCGAGCTTGTGGTCAGGATCGTGGTCAGGATCGTGGTCGAGCTCGTGGTCAGGATCGTGGTCAGGATCGTGGTCGAGCTTGTGGTCAGGATCGTGGTCAGGATCGTGGTCGAGCTTGTGGTCAGGATCGTGGTCAGGATCGTGGTCGAGCTCGTGGTCAGGATCGTGGTCGAGATCGTGGTCGAGATTGTGGTCAGGATCGTGGTCGAGATCGTGGTCAGGATCGTGGTCAGGATCGTGGTCGAGCTCGTGGTCAGGATCGTGGTCGAGCTCGTGGTCAGGATCGTGGTCGAGATCGTGGTCGAGCTCGTGGTCAGGATCGTGGTCAGGATCGTGGTCGAGCTCGTGGTCAGGATCGTGGTCAGGATCGTGGTCGAGCTTGTGGTCAGGATCGTGGTCAGGATCGTGGTCGAGCTCGTGGTCAGGATCGTGGTCAGGATCGTGGTCGAGCTTGTGGTCAGGATCGTGGTCAGGATCGTGGTCGAGCTCGTGGTCAGGATCGTGGTCGAGATCGTGGTCAGGATCGTGGTCAGGATCGTGGTCGAGCTCGTGGTCAGGATCGTGGTCAGGATCGTGGTCGAGCTCGTGGTCAGGATCGTGGTCGAGATCGTGGTCAGGATCGTGGTCAGGATCGTGGTCGAGCTTGTGGTCAGGATCGTGGTCAGGATCGTGGTCGAGCTCGTGGTCAGGATCGTGGTCAGGATCGTGGTCGAGCTCGTGGTCAGGATCGTGGTCGAGATCGTGGTCGAGATTGTGGTCAGGATCGTGGTCGAGATCGTGGTCAGGATCGTGGTCAGGATCGTGGTCAGGATCGTGGTCGAGCTCGTGGTCAGGATCGTGGTCAGGATCGTGGTCGAGCTCGTGGTCAGGATCGTGGTCAGGATCGTGGTCGAGATCGTGGTCAGGATCGTGGTCAGGATCGTGGTCGAGCTTGTGGTCAGGATCGTGGTCAGGATCGTGGTCGAGCTCGTGGTCAGGATCGTGGTCAGGATCGTGGTCGAGCTTGTGGTCAGGATCGTGGTCAGGATCGTGGTCGAGCTCGTGGTCAGGATCGTGGTCGAGATCGTGGTCGAGATTGTGGTCAGGATCGTGGTCGAGATCGTGGTCAGGATCGTGGTCAGGATCGTGGTTGAGCTCGTGGTCAGGATCGTGGTCAGGATCGTGGTCGAGCTCGTGGTCAGGATCGTGGTCGAGCTTGTGGTCAGGATCGTGGTCAGGATCGTGGTCGAGCTCGTGGTCAGGATCGTGGTCGAGCTTGTGGTCAGGATCGTGGTCAGGATCGTGGTCGAGATCGTGGTCAGGATCGTGGTCAGGATCGTGGTCGAGCTCGTGGTCAGGATCGTGGTCAGGATCGTGGTCGAGCTCGTGGTCAGGATCGTGGTCGAGATCGTGGTCGAGATTGTGGTCAGGATCGTGGTCGAGATCGTGGTCAGGATCGTGGTCGAGATCGTGGTCAGGACACTGGCCTCAGCCCTTTATCTTGGCATCACGTCTTCAGAAACACATCACCCTTTACAACACAAGCTCCCACAATCACAATGTCTCAGGGTTCACGTCTCCGGGCCCCGCACCGATGGCCCCCGCACCGATGGCCCCCGCACCGATGGCCCCCGCACCGATGGCCCCGCACCGATGGCCCCCGCACCGATGGCCTCGCACCGCTGGCCCCCGCACCGATGGCCCCCGCACCGATGGCCCCCGCACCGATGGCCTCGCACCGATGGCCTCGCACCGCTGGCCCCTGCACCGCTGGCCCCCGCACCGATGGCCCCCGCACCGATGGCCCCCGCACCGATGGCCTCGCACCGATGGCCTCGCACCGATGGCCCCCGCACCGATGGCCCCCGCCGCACCGATGGCCCCCGCACCGATGGCCTCGCACCGCTGGCCCCCGCACCGATGGCCCCCGCACCGATGGCCCCGCACCGATGGCCCCCGCACCGATGGCCTCGCACCGCTGGCCCCCGCACCGATGGCCCCCGCACCGATGGCCCCCGCACCGATGGCCCCGCACCGATGGCCCCCGCACCGATGGCCTCGCACCGCTGGCCCCCGCACCGATGGCCCCCGCACCGATGGCCCCCGCACCGATGGCCTCGCACTGCTGGCCCCCGCACCGGTGGCCCCCGCACCGATGGCCCCCGCCGCACCGATGGCCCCCGCACCGATGGCCTCGCACCGCTGGCCCCCGCACCGATGGCCCCCGCACCGATGGCCCCGCACCGATGGCCCCCGCACCGATGGCCTCGCACCGCTGGCCCCCGCACCGCTGGCCCCCGCACCGATGGCCCCCGCACCGATGGCCCCCGCACCGATGGCCCCCGCACCGATGGCCTCCGCACCGATGGGCCCCGCACCGATGGCCCCCGCACCGATGGCCCCCGCACCGATGGCCCCCGCACCGATGGCCTCGCACCGCTGGCCCCCGCACCGATGGCCCCCGCACCGATGGCCCCCGCACCGATGGCCTCGCACCGCTGGCCCCCGCACCGATGGCCCCCGCACCGATGGCCTCCGCACCGATGGCCCCCGCACCGATGGCCCCCGCACCGATGGCCCCCGCACCGATGGCCCCCGCACCGATGGCCCCCGCACCGATGGCCCCCGCACTGATGGCCCCCGCACCGATGGCCCCCGCACTGATGGCCTCCGCACCGATGGCCCCCGCACCGATGGCCCCCGCACCGATGGCCCCCGCACCGATGGCCCCCGCACTGATGGCCCCCGCACCGATGGCCCCGCACTGATGGCCCCCGCACCGATGGGCCCCGCGTTAGAACTCAGGCCTCTCCTCACAACTTCCACGGCAGAAAAGCCCGACTTATGCTTTTAGTTCCGTTGTTCCAATATTGCTGACAAGTATTATTGGCGGTGACGATGCCGTGTCTTTGTTTATCATCTCCATGGAGACGAGGACCCTCCACCTGCAGAGTTGATACGTGATTTCATCGTTATTCACTTGCTTTGTGTGTAAACGCTCTCGAAAACAACATAATGACTGTTTTTACTGTTTAACGATGTGATCCACGGTCTGTGTCTGAGCGTATGAAGGCTTCATGTGGCGTTATTGTTATTATTGTCGGGAGATTGAAGAGAACACGTCATTGTTAAAGATGATCCAGACATTGACCCTTTAAATGACTTAAGCTGAGACACGTTTTAGCTGTAAATGTCCTTGAAAAAATAGATTTTTCACATTGTACTTATTTTTATATACCTTATTTTTAAGTTTAAAAAAAGGAAAATATATGTCAAAAGCACCATATAAAAACAATACAACAGGCAAAACCACAGTAACGAGAAGAAACAAACAAAAAAAGAAAGAAAAAAGGAATAATTCAAACATACTGCAACTAAAAAACAACAACACAATAATTTTAATTTTTCAAATTTTTTTTTGTCTTGTTTTTTTAAATTTTCTCTTTTTTCTTTCAGTTTAAAAAAAATATAAAAAAAGAATAATAATATAAATATAATAAACAACAATAAAAGAGACAAGAGAAGATAATGATCAATTAATAAAAACAACACTTTATTTCCATGTTCTATCATCTTTAAGGCGAGTTACAATTTACAGCTATTTTATTTACACAATAGAAAAACTGATTTGAAATCGAGACTTGAGCAAACGCCACTTCCTCATTAAAAAATACAAACTTGCTGTTAAGACAATTTAAATAAAATCGAAATAGCATTAGTACATTTATATTCATTGTGTAAAGCGGAATATTAAAAACAAAGAAATGCATAAAAAAGTCAATATTTTGTAAAGGAAGGCGATTTTTTATTTTCTTTCTAAAAAACATGGCAAATTTGTGGTCTATTTTTTCAACAAATGAGTCAAATCAAATCTGCATTAGTATGTTCAGTTCCTCGTCTAAATACAAAATAAAAAAACTAAAAAGACATTTTTTGTGGTTAAAAAATCAAACGAAAAATGACAAAATCTAGTGAAAAAATAAAATAAAACAAAAATAACATAAAAATTTGACAACTAAAAATTACAATTTTGCAGAAAAAAAAAACTCCCAAAAAACAAAACAAAAAAAAGCATAAAAACATGTTTGTAGATCTGCAAAAGCAATATATTTTCTTCTCCCCCCTAAAAAAACTAAAATAATGGAAAAACAGTAAAAATGTAACAGCATAATGGGCAACAAATTATAACAATTTGCTGCTGCTAGAAAACAATTTGTATCATGTCTCTCTATAGCAGAAAAAAACACTAAAAACTAAACACCATAAAAAACCCACAAAAAAAAAAACAACCAAAAAAACTGAAAAATCTAAAAAATCTAGAAAAAATATTTAAAATTAAACCAAGGGTGCCCAAACCTTTCCCCCGGGCCAAAATTAATACTTATTTTTGTGACGAGAGCCAAAACTAAGCACGTGTGGCATTTAAAAAGTGAAAATGTCTATTATTAACATGTTTTTTAGACTGATTTGATCTCATTTGTAACAACTCACAGTCTTTCCAGCAACAACAACATGTCAAACTCAAACTCACTTGGACGATGGGCTGCGAAGACATGGACTCTTGTCGTTAGAACACACTACGTTTACAAGCGAAACATTTCAGCGCAGTAGAAGTCATATGTCAAAGCGAACGTAAAAAACTTAAAAACGCTAAATTTGGTGATACGACGTCAACTTTATTATCCATCCGTGTTTATTTACCGGGTTTATTCCCAGTTTCGATGCGGTCGTCCCGGTTTACACGAGCAACGTTTCTTTGACGTTTTGATGATTAAAATGGATGTACCGTATTTTCCGGACTATAAGTCGGACATTTTTTCATCGTTTTTCTCCGGAGGGACTTATATGTGATATTATTTCTTATTTTCACACTTGCAACTGCATTTCATACTCCAGTGCAACTTATCCATGTTTTTTTCTTCTCTATTATGCATTTTTTTGGGTTGGTGCGACTTATACTCCAGTGCGACTTATACTCTGGAAAATACGGTAGTTCGTATTTTATTTAACAAAGAAATACTGCACCATTTGCTCGACGTAAATGAGTTATCTATTGTACTGAACGTTTGAGAGCGCTTTTTATTGTCAATTATCGCCACAACGTTTTGGCGCTAACGCTAAACTACTAGCATCCAACGTACTTTGCGCCGGATCCGTTCCAAGGTTCCGCTCCGACAGGTTTTGGGGGCGAAAATGCAATTCGAATCCCGTCGCTTTCGTAAACGTAGTGAGTCCGTCTCGTTCCCCCTCCCCCTCTTCTCAGATGAACTGGCCTCTCACAGGAAGCGGCGCGACTTCCTGCCGTCGCCACCGGTGACGCAGCCGGGCCAGCGGCGAGTCCCGGGGGCTCTCGAACTCCGAGAAGCCCAGGCGATCGAGGACGTCGTAAACCCCGGCTCGGGACGCCACCTGCGGGCGACAAAAACAAACAAAAACACACGCACGTTTTAGGGAGGAGAATCAGCGGGGGGGGGGGGGGGGGGTTGAGGGCGGGGCCGACGTGGGAACAGCGCTCGGATCCAGGGGGAGGTGAGATGGAACAGTGGATTATTGTAAAGGAGGAGAGGAATCAATGGCTTCTCTGTGCGGTTTGGGCTGAAAAAGGCGCCAACGTCTCGCTCTCAGATGAAGCGCGAGCCAGTTTTCCACTAATCAATATATTACGGTATTTTAGGAGGGAGAATACGCCCGTCACGCTCTTTCAGCTGAATTTTAACGACAAAACCGACCGCGAACTCTTCGAGCGTCTCGGGTTTTTGTGACGTAAAGAAAAACAACAACAAACAAAACGCTCTGGTCGATTTGACGGAAAACGAGAGAGAAACGGTTTGGTCTTTGTTGGTACATGTTTGGTGATTATTACAATTAAACGCGAACGATGAGGCTTTTAGACAGAGACACGTCTTTCCGTATTTTGGACGAGGTGTTTTAAAATGTGGACAGCCATTTTATTAAAACAATCTTGGAAAAAAAGGGAATATTATCATTATCATTAAATCGGGGCCGAGAAGCATTTGACAATAGTCCGCCATTACTGTTTACAAGTGAAAATGTGCATGCTACGCGCTGATTGGTCGACGAAATGAGTGTGCTTGGCTCTGATTGGCTGCCGAGCCGTGGTCCGGAGAATGCAAGAAGCTACTGTTTTTTTTTCGCCCTGTAACCCCGGACATAATGATTTGGATGAGGTGTTTTCATCTAAAGTCTGTGTATAAGTGTATAAAGGCTTCATGTGGCGTTATTGTGTCATTATTGTCGGGAGATTAAATAGAATACGTCATTGTTAAAGACGATTGAGTCATTGGCCCTTGAAATTGCCGTTTACCTTCGGCTCAAGACACGTTTTAACTGTAAATGTTCTTGAAAAAGCAGATTTTTTCCCAATCTCATAAAAGAGACATTGTACTTATTCTTTATGCCTTATTTTGAAGTTTTAAGAAGGAAAATACATGTGCAAAACAACCACTTCAAAACAATAGAACAGGCAAAAAACGCAGTAAAGAGAAGAAAATAAATAAAGAAAAAAGTAAAAAATACTGCGACTAAAACAAAAAACATAGAATTTTCTCTGGCCCCGCCCTCGTCTTTTTTTTTTTGTCTTGTGTGTTTGTTTTTTTTATCTGATAAACTGATTATTATGATTATATGAGTCTGTCCTAAACTCAGCGTCAAAGGCTTGGACGCCGCGTGTCGTTATCGGCCGGGACGGTCTCAGCTCAGGATCCTGGAACAATCCGCCATTTGGACTTTGAAGTGGGTTTGAGGGTTCCCGGAAAGCGGGGCCCCCGGGGGCTCCTGCTGAGTCAGGCTCGTTAGCGCTCGGAGGCCGCCGCTGACGAATGTGTGACCGTCGAAAACGTTAAAGAAACAGATGTTACTGCGAAACATCTGGAAGGAGGTCGAGGATACCTGGAGCAGACCTGGTTTGGACCTGGTTTGGACCTGGTTTGGACCTGGTTTAGTCCTGGTTTAGACCTGGTTTGGACCTGGTTTAGACCTGGTTTAGTCCTGGTTTAGACCTGGTTCAGACCTGGTTTAGGCCCGTTTTGGAGACTAACCCTGGGTTAAGGACAACCACAAAAATCCTGCTCCGAACACAAAGCAGACGCATAAAGGCAGAGCACATACGCCTGGACCTCGCAGAGGCCTGGACCTTGGACCTCGCAGAGGCCTGGACCTCGCAGAGGCCTGGACCTTGGACCTCGCAGAGGCCTGGACCTTGGACCTCGCAGAGGCCTGGATCTCGCAGAGGCCTGGACCTCACAGACTTTCACAGCTCCATCAGTCACAGCTTGTGAAATTTGCCCTGCAGACATCCTTATGTTTGGTCGGGACGTCTCAACCTTTAGTATTGATCCATATACGGACGATTGCTATTCAGGGTGCTGAGCAAAGGCCCCTGAACACACCACTGCACTGTCAGGGGCTGATCTGCAGTTTGCACCCCGAGGTCAGAGCCACAAAAGCAGAAACATGTACGAATATCCAACGTGTCGAGCCAAAGACGGCCAATCAGAGCCCGGATGTGAACATGGATGGTTCTGTGTGCAAAGGGCGATTTTTATGTCGGTTGTTTTTTATCGATTAAACAGACGAAAAGAAGAAGATGAATATTGACGTCAACACAATCGGGCTTTAATCCTCTGGACCGGTTTGTCTCGGAGCTTTTCAAACATAACTTGTGTTTTCCCGATAAATAAAAACGTAATCGCATTTGAATTACACTTGCCGTTCTTGTTGATGTTTGGTAACGTCCAGCGTTTGTGGCTGTGAGACGTGGCTAAAGCTAGAGCTAACGAGAAGCTGCTTTCGGTTCATCGTTAGCTCGTTCGGCCGCTACGTCGCGTTCCAACGTCTCCTTATGGAACATGCTGGATTTGTCTGATGTTAGAAACGTTACACACGCTAATATTTGCTAATAAAACTAATATCTTTGGTGTTTATGCCATGCGACGACAGACAAGACGACGGACACGACGGCCGATGCTAAGGTGCGCTAGCTCACGGCTCCACGTACAAGTCTGCGCGGTTTATCACAAGATTAAGTCGGCGTTTAGTGAGGAGTTGTGTTTATTATGACGGCTTTGTGCGGTCCTGTTTCCACTCTGAGTCTGCGCTCTGATCCGGTTGTCTCTCTGCGGTGTGTAGCGCGCCAAGCTAGCACATCGCTTTGGATCGCCATGGCGCCGTTATTGCATTGCTCGTTCACCTTATTCCGGATGTCACTCCACGTAATCCGAAAGAAAACAAGTTCTACACGGACTAAAAAGACGTTTTCGGACCCGGGGAATCGTTGGTCACGTGAACATTGGACGTTTTACACAAATCGATCTACTTTTGGGCGTGTTTAAGTGGGCGGGCCGAAAAAGGTCAATAACGTTTCACAATATGGTGGTATTTAATGGTCTCTATCTCCGTGGAAACGAGCAGGTTGACGCCAACAGGCCAAATTCCAGGTGAGACGCAAAAATGTTTTAGAAGTATTTTTTCTTTTTCAACAATAACCCAAAAAATAATATATAATAATAATAATAAAAATAAAACAGGCAGGACCAGAGCGAACACAAGAGAAATAAGGGAATAAAGTTAGAAAATAAAGCTGTTTTTCTAAATGTGAGTTAGACGAGTTTAATGCCACACGATGGAACACTCCAGGCAAAGCGATGACATCGGTGAACCGGGCGGCGAGACCCTCAGCAGAGACGATAACGACGTAAACGCCCGCGGACCAGGCGACGCGTTGAGTACGGAGGACAAACTGCACCGTTAAAGACGCTCAGAGTTCGCAGGCGGTCGCAGAGATGAAGAGAACGTTTGTGACTTTTATGACGTTAATGTGATTCCCGCGACGCTCTCGTGTCTACGGTAACGGTCGGGTCGCGGGAGAAAAGCTCAGACGCCACAGGTTTCACGGAGAGCTTCAGCAGAGGCAGCGGGTTGAAGCATTTACTGTGTGGAACTCAGAAGAAAAACCCTGAAGTAGAAGTTGTGGCGGTGGAATTGAAGTGGTAGAAGTACAAAGAGTTATGTTTAGTCCTGGTTTAGTCCTGGTTTAGTCCTGGTTTAGTCCTGGTTAAGTCCTGGTTTAGTCCTGGTTAAGTCCTGGTTTAGACCGGATTTAGACCTGGTTTAGTCCTGGGTTAGTCCTGGTTTAGACTTGGTTTAGACTTGGTTTAGACCTGGTTTAGACCTGGTTTAGACCTGGTTTAGACCTGGTTTAGACCTGGTTTAGTCCTGGTTTAGTCCTGGTTTAGACCGGATTTAGACCTGGTTTAGACCTGGTTTAGTCCTGGGTTAGTCCTGGTTTAGACTTGGTTTAGACTTGGTTTAGACCTGGTTTAGACCTGGTTTAGACCTGGTTTAGACCTGGTTTAGTCCTGGGTTAGTCCTGGTTTAGACTTGGTTTAGACCTGGTTTAGACCTGGTTTAGACCTGGTTTAGACCTGGTTTAGACCTGGTTTAGTCCTGGGTTAGTCCTGGTTTAGTCCTGGTTTAGTCCTTGTTTAGACCTTGTTTGGTCCTTGTTTAGTCCTTATTTGGACCTGTTTTAGTCCTGTTTTAGTCCTGTTTTAGTCCTATTTTAGTCCTGTTTTAGACCTGGTTTAGACCTGGTTAAGTCCTGGTTTAGACCGGATTTAGACCTGGTTTAGACCTGGTTTAGACCTGGTTTAGACCTGGTATAGACCTGGTATAGACCTGATTTAGACCTGGTTTAGACCTGGTTTAGACCTGGTTTAGTCCTGGTTTAGTCCTGGTTTAGACCGGATTTAGACCTGGTTTAGACCTGGTTTAGTCCTGGTTAGACCTGGTTTAGACCTGGTTTAGACCTGGTTTAGTCCTGGTTTAGACCTGGTTTAGTCCTGGTTTAGTCCTGGTTTAGACCTGGTTTAGACCTGGTTTAGACCTGGTTTAGTCCTGGTTTAGACCTGGTTTAGACCTGGTTTAGACCTTTAAAAAACCTCTTTAGCACCTTTGCTTTGGCATGACACGTTTTAGAGCTTTAAACGATGAACATTGTTAGATCTAAACGCTTGTTTCCTCCAAGTCCGCGGCACGTTTCCCTCTTCATGGTTTGATGTTAGCGCTACATGGATTAGCGCCAATGTCAGTTATTACAGTTGAATTAAGGGTATCGTCACGTACAGTATACAAAACATATAACACAGATATAAAACAGAAAAGGTCAGGCTTTTCCAGGAGCGGCTGGTTTTCCGCCCAGAGACTTCAAATGAGAAAATACATATTGAACCATCACAGGGACTTAAAGGAGAAGTAACATTTTACCTTTTAAAAGAGCCTACGACAGGTTTTGAAGGTTTAAGATTATTTGGTGTGTTTGTACCCGTTGTAAATATAAATCACTTGGGTTTTTTTTACCAATCAAGCAGCTGTTTGTTGAGAAAAGTTGAAAAATCCGTAGAAAATGATTACAGGAAGTGACATCACACCAGGGACTTTCATTCCAGTCAAAGTTTATGCAGAATTTATACAAAAAACTACTTTTTTGACTCTAAACATGAATTAAACAAAATAAAGTCGCTCTCACTTGTGACTTTAGATGAGTTTTGACAAAGTGTTAACCTTAAAAAATGTGCTATTCTTGGATAAAACGTGTATATTTTTTAGCTAAATGTAAAAGACATTCACCTGAACTGCATTTCAGTTCAATGCGAGGTCCAAACCTGTCGTATTGAACGTGATTTGAGGGCAAACACATTCCTTACAAACGTCACTCGAGGCCCTTCAGATCTCCATCTTTGACGTGGGAAACTTGAACCCCGTTGTTTTTGAGGGAGAGGACCTCATAAACAGGATTAAAGAAACTAGCGCAAATGAAGCTAAACACAACTCGAAGTACGTTTTTGATTCTCCTGACAGAGCTTTTTACGTGGCGTTTTCATACTTCCAGATCCACCTCAATGACCAGAACAGCATCACAGAACTGCGGTTACATCCGGAACAATGATTTTGATTTAAATGCATCTGACGTGCGCGAGGCTTAGAGCGGGAACAGTTTGTACAGCGAGCAGAGCGTTGTGTTTTCAAATGGCCAGACTCTCATTTCACGTGGGTTTTACTTTTTGAAACTGGAACCGAGCAGAAGTTTGTCGAACGCTCGAACAAAGCCAGAAGCGACGTGCGGTTTGATAGCGTGATTAACGACCCGAACACGCCGCCATTGTGCCAAAAAGCGTAAACACAAGACCACAACGACGAAAGCGTGAATTTTCCATGTGGTTTTGGAGTTTGTAGAGGATTTTAGTTTTGTGGCGGGAGAAACGAAAAGAACCGCCAAATATCAAACAAAACCGCCAATCGTCATAATTCAGGGACCGACACAAATGCAACATATTATGACACTTTAATCCAGCAGTTGTGGTAAGTTTTATGCAATAACTTCTTATTTTGTTCTATTTATGACTTTTCACCGTTCAAAACAAAGGATTTTTTTTAGTTTTAGCTTGTTCGATTAGTACGACCACAGCTCTTATTTGCACTTTTGCACGAGCTTTGCACGGCCTTACGGAACTAATAGGCCTCTTGCGAGCTTGCGGTGCTCGGGCCTAATAAATAAAACAATAATAATAATAATAAATAAAATAATAATAATAAATAAAATAATAATAATAGAATAATAAATAAAATAATAATGATAATAATAAATAAAATAATAATAAGAAATGATAATAGTGAATAGTATAGCCTGTGCTAAATGCTCACATAAAATACGGGCATGCAAAATAAAATGTGTAGAATATGAAAATGTGTGATTCAAATATAATTAGGATATAAACAACATGTTTTCAAGACATCTTTGTCCCAGTGGTGAATATATATAATATATATATATTAATCACAGTTTCACATCGGTCGAGTCGCGGTTTGTGAAGAAAACAGACAAAACAAAGTTGAAAATGACAGGGAGTAAAGGCCAGTTCTAAAATCCCTCTGTAATGTCATCAGCGTGCGACATTCCATAGAAAATATAGATGCAATTTAACAATATTGTGTTGAATAATAACTATTGTTTAATTGATATGGATTTTGAAGATTGTTTACAATACGGTTTCATGGAATTTCAGAAAAAAACCTCATCTATGTCAAATCAAATCAAAATCAAATCAAATCAAATCAAATCAATTTATTTTTGTAAGGCCCAAAATCACAACAACAGTTGCCTCTGAGGGCCACAGGGAGAAATGAATCAACAATGTCTGTGGTGGCGATGAAGTCAGACAATGTCTGTGGTGGCGAGGGACGATGTCCCAGGGTCCTCTGTCCTTAGACTCTCCTTCTCGGCCAGGAAAAACTACAAAAAAAAAACCTCTTTGGGAAAAAAGCGTAGAAACCTGGAGGAGTTCCAGTGAAGGAGAGATCCGACTCTCACAGACGGACAGACGGACACGAGGAGACTGGAGCTGGACCCACTCTTCAGGCAGAAGAGGGACCGTCTGAGTCGAACTGGACCCACTCTTCAGGCAGATGAGGGACCGACTGAGGCGAACTGGAGCCACTCTTCAGGCAGATGAGGGACCGTCTGAGTCGAGCTGGACCCACTCTTCAGGCAGAAGAGGGACCGTCTGAGGCGAACTGGACCCACTCTTCAGGCAGATGAGGGACCGACTGAGGCGAACTGGAGCCATGTCATATTTGTGCTCATGTCCAATCAGGAAGTACAATTATAGACTTTAACAAAATGGTCAAACTGGTAGAAAAAAGGTAAACATTTTTGTAAAATCTTAAACATATTTGATAAACTTGAACATTGAACTTTTTATGCCGTAATATTTATGTTTTGTTATATTGAGCCCGTTATTATATTTACTACTATAATTATTATTGTTTTACCCTCTGATCTTTTTTTTTTAAAGTAAAATAATATTGGAAAAAAGTATTAAAAAAATACTAACATTAAAAAACATTCTGAAATATAAATAAAAGTGTATTGTTCTTTTGCCCTTTGAGCGATGTGGAACAGGCTGAGCGTCAAATCTGAAACTGAACCAAACCTTTTATTAAATCCAGTTGAGGGAAAAGACCAGATCTTTTTTACTTGGGCAGGAAAAATAAATGTGGAGAACATTTTGTAAAATGCTAAAGTGTCAGATTGTTCTTGTGCTTCTGAGCGAATGCGCTGAACGCCGGGGGCTGGTGGAGGTCGGGGGCCGGTGGAGGTCGGGGCCGGTGGCCGTCGGGGGCCGGTGGACGTCGGGGGCCGGTGGCCGTCGGGGGCCGGTGGACGTCGGGGGCCAGTGAGTGGGCGGTCAGTGATAGCGCAGACTAATGCTTTCCCCACGTCTCAGCTGGAGCAGAGTGGATGTGTCAGGTGAGCGAATGCGCTGAACGCCGGGGGCTGGTGGAGGTCGGGGGCCGGTGGAGGTCGGGGCCGGTGGCCGTCGGGGGCCGGTGGACGTCGGGGGCCGGTGGCCGTCGGGGGCCGGTGGACGTCGGGGGCCAGTGAGTGGGCGGTCAGTGATAGCGCAGACTAATGCTTTCCCCACGTCTCAGCTGGAGCAGAGTGGATGTATCAGGGCCTTACTCAGCACATTGTTCCCAGAGGAGGAGCACCATGTTGGGGGTGGACGTGTGGAGGAGTCCAGGGTCACTGCGGCTCCAGTGTAAAACCACATTCATATTTCATGGATACAAAAGGTCACAGGGATCGTTTTAACCCAAATCTCAAGTGTTTTGACGGTTTAAATGTTGAATTTCTAGTTTCTTGTACAAGTATGAAAAATGGATTTGAGTTTAAAAGTGAAGCAAAGCAAATGGTTTTGACATTTGAAAAATATTAATTTTGATGTAATGGTTCAGATTCAGGAGCATGTTAAGTTTAAAGTATTTTATGATCTATTCAAACAGAAAATTGGACTTGGTAAATCAGTTTGAGCTTTTATAATTGGGATATTTACAATGACAGAAAAGTTTACCTGAGGTAAAATATCAGTATTGGAGTGAAAAAAAAACCCATGTAATTCTATCGTTGAAGCAACGTTCACTCAAAATGAAATAAAATACACGTATGTCAACTTTTTACATTTGCTGTTCAATACAAATCGTTGTAAATGCCTTGACAGGTTAGACCCTCAATATATTTTAAATTTTGCTAAAAATGATTTTAAAAAATGTATCCCAGAATAGCGAATTATTTAGGTTTATAATTTAATTTCCTGGTTGTAATTGATGACATCACACTAGGAAATTACCCAGCAACCACTGAGCCAAAACTCATCTAAAGTTTTTTTTATTTGACATTTGAAAAATATATAAGAGCATCTTTATTTTGTTTAATTCATGTTTAGGTCAACAAAACGGAACTATTTAAACAGTGAACTGCAACTTTCGTTAAAGCTAAAATGTGTATTTTCTCTCCTCATTTACAAAGAAAAGGTGAGCTACTGACCAGGAAGTGGCTAACGAAAAAAAAAAAAAAAAAAAAGAAAGGTTGGTGCCCCCTATAATTTATCTTCCTAATGCTAATTCACTTACTGTCATTTTCTACAGATTTTTTAACTTTTCTCCACAAATACCTACTTGATCCGTGCAAAACTATCATTTATATTTACAACAGGCATAAATACACCAGCTTAAGTTGAAATGAGAAAAATCATAAAAAACTGTCACACACTGAAGCTGAATAATGCGAATATTGTGGAGCAAAGTCTGTTATATATTTGTATAGTACAAATGTTATTGCTTTGGCCAGGAAGGTCCCACAGTGTCATAAAAGAGGTGGAAGTGGCAAAATCATGGTCGTCCAACACTTCAATTTAAACTCAGAATCTTAATGTTTGACGCCAACATGTTTGTTAGGCCGCAGTTATTTTATTACTTGGTTTACGGATTTTTAAATGAAATATTTTGAACAGGCAGACGAAATATAAATATAATTACCACGCGGCGTGCAGGTGAGTGTAACTGTAGATTTAGCGTGTTTTGCATCGGTAGAACTGACGCTTCAATGTGTGCAGCCTTAGTCACGGCAAAATGCGCTGGAGAAAATGTATATTTGCGATATAAAGGCGCACGGCAGACAGGGAAACGGGACGGCGCCGTCACAACAATGCTTTCCAAAATAAATTACTGCTGAAGGATTTTGGCGAGAAATTGCGTCATCTTTCTTATCTTTTGACTTAATACCGCTTTTTATATTTCATGTAATGCTATTTTGCGTTGTCGGCAGTAATTTATAAAAAAAAAAATATAATAATTTATTTATATTGTAGAAATCAATAATCAAAGTGCGGCGGATTCGTAAACCAAGTAATAAAATAACTGCGGCCTAACTGAAGTTATCATCGTAGGGGATTTTAATCTGCAGTAACCTTAAAGACTTTTTGCTTGTGTTGCCTGGCTTTACTTCCTTTTTGCCTGGCTTTACGTCCTTGCGCTGCTGGACTAGCCCCTCCCACTTTAGTCGCCTCCGATGTGACCGCCGCTCGCCGCCTCCGTGTGATCGCCGGCGTCACGGTGCGGTTTGGACACGAGCGTTTGCGCCGCACGACCCTCTCGACTCCCGATATCGACCGCTCCTCTGGCTCTGCGACACGAGCTGGACCGAAACTGGGACACGGCCGCCGCGGAAACTCATCGATTGGATTTTGCCGCGTGCGTGCGGAGGGGAACACGTACGCTTTTACCCGAGCGCAGCTAGGGGGCGCTCTCTGTACTCGCTGGGCCTGTGTGAATTTAAACCACAAAAACTGGCACAGAGTTCAGTTCAAAGTTCAGCAACAGTCAACTGAAGACTAAAAGAGTGATCGTTGTCAGTTCCGTACGTTTATTATGACAAGATTGTGGCGCCGACACTTAATAATGACAAAGTTCAGCGTTTGTGGATGAAACCTTTGGATATTTCTTTCAAAACGGACAAAAATTAAAGGGAAAATGCTATTGCCAAGTTATAGCTCCTATAGTATATGGATGTTACAGAGATAAATATGCCAAAATATCATAATATTCATGGAGCCAGATGGACCACATACTGAAAAGATGCATAATATCGCAATTGCCGTTTTGGAAATTTGCTAAATCAAAGTCCAATTTTTTTTTTACAGAGGGCCGCATTTTGTCGAATGAAATGTTGCATTCGACACCTTTAATAAGGTACATTGGAACATTACTATTAGACATCAAAATGCTTGAATTTTATCAATTTTACAGTGAAATTTACTACTTTTTGTTGCTTGGGCCAACTTAGCAGGAAGCCAGAGGGCCAACAAAAATTAGTCTGAGGGCCGCATTTGGCCCCCGGGCCATAGTTTGGACATGCCTGGTCTAAATGAAGTTTCTCCTGTTTTTTCTAATAATGACTGAGTTTGGTGGGATAGAACCTGTGTTAAATCCCTAAAACAGAATCCCCCTGTGATGTCAGAGTTCCCTCCCGGCAAGACTTTGAACGTCCTCAGCGGGGAAGCTTTCACCGACTTGCATCAGGGCACCCAAAGGAGCCACGCGAGGGTGCCACGCGAGGGTGCACAGGGAATAAGAGAACAAAGCACACGGACAGTGATCGCCGCGAACAAAGAGAACGGGGCCAGTGTTTGGATCCAATTGCGCTTTTCTTCCGACAGATATCGCCGTTTCTTTCAAAGTTTGAGTTCACGTTAAGAATACGAAAACGCCAGGATTTCACGATTTGTCCCAGTGGTTGACGGTGTGGCCAAAACATCGGTGACATTGCTCGTCCGGCTTTACGGAATCAAACGTTCCGAGCGAAAAAGTAAAACGTACCGTCGCATGAAAAGTACTTCAACGCGACACATTGAACTGAAAGCGCTCGTTTTGTCTCTTGCAATTCTCGCGGTGACGATGCTTTTACTGTTCTGCAGCATGAATAATCGCAGTTATGGATAAACGGAATCATCTTGAACAACCGAGGCAAGAATCCGACGCATTTCAGAATCCGCAGCGGTCTAAACGGCGGGATGATCAGGGTTTTGGACGGAGGAAAGGCATTCTGTTGGGCGAGAACAGCTGCGACGCTCCCGGACAGTTGTTGTTCCTGTCACGGTTCGACATCGGCGTGAGAGAAAGGACCAAGTGGGCGGGGCAAACGTGCTCTTCACTCGTAATTCACAATGAGATTAAATAGAATCACAAAATGTCAGACTATACTCTTTTTCCTTGCCTTTTTGCTCTTGCTTTTTGTCTTGTTCTGTTTGCTTTTAGTTAGTGTGATGTAAAGCGCCCCCTACAGGTCGGACGACTCATTGAACTAAAATGAAGTTCAGATTAATATATATTCTGAATTTTGCTAAAAAATTATGAAACATTTTATCACAGAATAGCTAATGTTAGCTAATAGCTAACCTGTTTGTACTTTATGACATCACAGTAGGAAATTACCCAACAAACACTGGGCCAAAACTCATCCAATGTCCAAAATCCTTTTTATTTGACAAATAAAAATATATGAGAGCGACTTTATTTTGTTGAATTAATGTTTAGAGAGTAAACAAAATGTGTTTATTTTGAGTAAATTCTGAATAAACCTTGGATTGAATGAGTTTTCCTAGTGTGATGTCACTTCCTGTCATCATTTTTCAAACTTTTCTCCACAAATACCTGCTCGACTGGTGTAAAACTATTATTTATATGTACAATAGGTATAAATACACCAAATAAAGTCAAATTTAGAAAAACATAAAAACCTGTCACTTTAAACCATATTGTTACAGTTTAAAAACAATCGGCGCCCAGCAAAGAGAGACGTCTCACTCTGATGCCATATTTTGTTGCCCGCAGAGCTTTACTCGACAGGAGAGGAAAGTGTGAAATGGGGGATGAGAGAGAAGGGAGGACATACGGCAAACTGTCAAGAGTCGGGATCCGAACTCGCACTCAGAGCCCGGCATACGTGCGCTGTGCCTTAACCGCTCCACCGCGGGGCAGCACTCAGGGGCACTTTTAGGTCCTAATCTATACTCTATGTCCTCTATGTGTATTCTTTTTGCCATTTTAATGATGTCATACTTGCTAAATGTTCCTTTTAAATCCTCATCTGTCGCTCACGTCACATAAATAAACACTTCCTCCTTTCAGTTCAGAAATGTCTACTTTTCGTGAACGATGAAAACAAGAATAAGCGGCTCAGACTGACCTCGATCGTCTGAGGAGACTTCAGAAAATATTTATCCATAATGAATACACAAAAGCACAAGTTTGAGGGTAAAAAAAAGAGATGAATAAGAAGGCGGCGGTCTGGTCACGGGAGGGAGCGGTGAGCGAGTTCGAGTGACAACGATGCCCTTCCCCACGGAGACGAGCGCAGGAAGAACAAAAAGACAAAAACACGTGACACAGGAAGCTCCGTCTCTTATTCTGACGATAAATCCGTGAGCGTGCGCAATAACTTTACGTAAAATATCCTGTCAAATTTGGCGTAAAAATGCCAACTATAGTCTTTTGGTCAATTTTCGTTAATGGGACTCTTATTTTAACGTATCCGTGTCGTGATTGTGTTTCCTTTGTTTTCTAGTTTGTGTTTTTCTTTTTCTTCTGTTACTTTCCAGCCAAATGACAAGGTGCATGTACCGCCACCTACTGGGGCTGTATATTTAACTTCTTCTTCTTCTTTGGTGTTTCGTGGCGGTTGGTGTCCATTAAGTGTAACATTACCGCCCCCTACTGGAGTTGTGCATCTTCAAAATGGGTGTTTGACGCTATAAAATAAATAAAATAAAATGAAATAAAATGAAATAAAATGAAATAAAATGAAATAAAATGAAATAAAATAAATAAAATAAATAAAATAAATAAAATAAATAAAATAAATAAAATAAATAAAATAAATAAAATAAATAATTGATTGCAAATCTAATCGCGATTATGGTCAGAAAAATTGCAATCAGATAAACCCTTCAAAAATCCATAATACAGTGATCCCTCGATATATCGCGGTTCACTTTTCGCGGTCTCGCTGCTTCGCGGATTTTCATCATGCATTGTGTTCTGCATTCTGATCGGCTAAACAGTCTCTCCGTGTCTTCTCTACCTGTGTGTCAATAACGTTATGGATTAATATGTACACGTACGTACGTTGATCCCGTCAGTCCACAAGCACCAGGGACCTCGGAGTTGTTCTGGACCAGGTCTTGTTCTTCAAAATCACACGTAAAATCTGCCTTTTCTCCTTCACGCAGACGTGCAAGAATCAGAAACATCCACTTGAAACAAGACGCCGGGACCTCCAGAATGGTCTACTGCGATGCGTTATCGGTTTAATGTCCCGATAACTCAGCTGTCTCAGACTAGGACAAAAAGACTAACACGACTCTTGCCTCTCTTCTGCCGGTTCAAGTTAGAAAACACTTGTACTTCTAAGTCTTTACACGTGTTCGCTCATTCATTCATTCATTCATTACTAATCTTCTTCACCCTGCAGTCTTAATAGAAACTCAATTCAGGCCCTTTTGGCAGATCCTACGGTCCCCAGAGTCTTTCACTCACCAGGTCGTTATACTGGCGAATCATCTTTGTGCCCACGCCAGAGAATCCCAATTTACGGTTTTACCCTTGCATCTTTCCCTGTTTAATTTGTATTTATTTTATTTTATTTATATTATGTATTTTATGTATTTTATTTATTTTACTTCTTTTACTTCTTGTATTTCTTGTATTCATTTTATGTATTCATTTTCACTTCCTGTTTGTAATTGACAACAACAACAACAACAACACCACGATGGACACAAGCGAATGGCAGACAGTCCACCGGAAAGGTTACACAGTGCACCTTTACTTGGATTCATATCATCAATGGCCACAAATCAAGTTGTTGAAGTTTCTCGTGTCTTCAGTGTCGTTATAAACCGTAGCGCTGTATTCACTGGACTTGGATCGCTGAAATTGCGCTGAAATTGTTGCTAATTCGATCGGCGTGAAGTAGCAGCTGTTGTTTGGACGCGGCGTGAGAACAAAATGTCTGTCGACGACGAGATGGCCACGTCTGAAGAATCCCCGGAGAACACACGTTATTTTTGTTTTTCGTTCGGGTGTGGAGCGTCGCCTTTGGAACACTCGGGAGGCGTCTTCAGCGTGAAGACCGTGCGGAAACGGGCTGTCAATCAAAGTCAGCTGTGGGCGTGTGCTCGAGACTAGTTTAGTCACGGCCCGTTTACAGAAAGGAACCAACTTTAAAACAGGAAAACGGAGGAGATTTTGTTGTTACGGATGAAGAATGGGAACAAAGGAGCGCGTCGTAAAGAAGCGGCGCAAAATATCATCAAGAAATGCACCGAGGTATTTTATAACGGCGTGTCAAAGTGCACGTTATTCATAGAGAAATGCAAATTGTGGCTTGTGTGTTTTGGGACTGTCTACAACGCCAATATATGAATAAAATGAAATAAATGAAATAAATGAAATAAATGAATAAAATAAATGAAATAAATGAAAAAAATGAAATAAATGATAACCGTGACATTTTTAGAAAAAAAATAAATAAATAAAAAATACTAAATGTAAAGTGCTTTTTTTTATCTTGCCGTTTATGTCTAATTAATCATTCAGAAACGTTGATTTCATAGACAGGTCTCATAGTGAGGAATAAAATAAAGAAAATAAATAAGATGATAATAATAATAAAACAAAAAAACTTCGGATCAAGTGAGACATTTTTGTTGGATGTCTTTTGTTGCCTTTTTCTATTTCGTGTTCTCTGTGTGTCGGTTTTACCATTTTTTTTTTGTACATTAAAACAAATTAAATAAAAGTATACATATACATATATTTAAAAAAAAAAAAGAAATCACTAACTACTAAACTAATACACGATTCCTAATACATTTCAGAACATGCGAAGGACCAGAACAAAACCCGATGACACATGACGACTCGGACGGTTGCAGGGGACATTACATGACCGTCACCAGGGCGATAGATAGACCGTCACCAGGGCGATAGATAGACCGTCACCAGGGCGATAGATAGACCGTCACCAGGGCGATAGATGCGATAGATAGACCGTCACCAGGGCGATAGATAAGACCTCCCTCGGGCGCAGCAGCGACAAAGACCCTGGACACATCTGAATGGTCCAGTCGTTTCCAGCTGTGCACTCGACAAATCCAATCCTGTCACTGTAAAGCGCACTGTCCGTGAGCCTCGTCCTTTGTGATCAGAGATGGCCACACAGTTGTGTTTGTCGCCGGGGCTTGACCATTTCAGGAAAAACAATCTAACTGCACATTTTCAGACGAGGAGAACTGCAGTTTGGTTGCATTTTGATGGGGAGCATGACATTTGAGGGAATAGGCTGGAATATGAAACGCTGAACGGAAATACAAGCGTTTCAGAACGTGTTTGTCCAGGAATAAACAACAGGGTGATCAGGTTTTACATAACAACACAGAAGTCCATATACTCTCTAAAGTACTGCAATACAACTATTTAAAGAAGACTGGTAGTCCAATTTGTGCAACATTTACTTCATTCTTTGTCACTAAAGTATGGAAGAAAAATGAAAAATTACAGAAATGAAGGTTCACTATTTGTACGTGTTCGTCTCCATGGAAATGTTATTGCTTTACCTTTTATGTAATCTAATTTGGTATTAATTTCCTTAAGGTGTAATGTAAAATGTATGTTATGTTTCTGTTTTGGGGGTTTTTCCCGCATTTTTTTGACTTAAACCATAACAAAAAGATCATTATTTTACATTTTGTTCATTGTAAACCGCAATATTGATCTAAAACGTCTCTATAATAGACACGGGTCCATCGACTTCCCATTCGAAACTGCAGAGCTGCTAAGCCCCGCCCCTTCATAGTGACGTTTCACCACGAGGACATGTGTCACTCTTTATAATGTAACAGGACTTTTCGGAGCTGCAGTGACATCACAGGATTATTAAAACTAATCAATCAAAAATACAACTTTGCGTAATCTAATGATGAGAAAACGCTGTTATAACGTGATTAACAGCTCATTAAAGTTTACGGTCAGGGCTTGGTACAATTAAACGAGGACTCTCTGCCACTGCTCTGGTGGTCGACTGTCCACTGGAAAAGTTTCATAGTGTGCCTTTAAATATTTCTATGTCGTTCCCAAAATCATCTTTTGTCACGGGATCAACACAGGAGACAATTCCTAAGAACAAATTCAAGAACTGTGAACCAGACGCGGCGAAACATCTGAGAAATAACAGTTTTCAATTCTGTTTATTCTCTTTATCCATTTGTTTGCACTGTTTCGAGTTCCCCCTAAGTCAAATCTTCTTTTCTTCTTCTCTTTGCGGTCCGGGGCGCGGTCCGGGGGGGACATTAAAATGCAAATTGGAACTCGTCGTTTAGCAGTTTCTGTAAAAGTCGTGTCGCTAGAAACGTGCGCGACGCTTCAACAAACGAGAGGAGGAATACCGTATTTTCTGGAGTATAAGTCGCACCAGTCAAAAAATGCATAATGGAGAAGATAAAAACATATATACATGCGTTCTCACTTCCGGCAAATTACCAGTACATCCGGGAACTTGTACCCGCCGCCATTTTGACCGGGTGACGCTTGCAACAGCTGGACAGCACGTCATTTTCTACGTCATACTGAGCGCGGCATAGTACTTTACAACCGCACGGCTACTATATTCACCAAAATGCCAAAATACTGCGTTGTTTTTGGATGCAATGTTCGCGTATTGGATAGTCAGAAACCGGGTGAAAATTCCCGGGCTTTCAATCCAATAGTCGTAGATACTGGGCCAATCCAAATCAGGCCAGTCAGTCGGGCTGTCCTTCCACAAACCCTGCGGCATTCTGTAGGGACATTCCGCTGGTATCAGACCAAGGAATGACAGCTTTGTCATGTACCTTTTTCTGCCGTCATTGTCTAAAGAATTATAATATTCGTAGCTCATTATGCCGCGCTCAGTATGACGTAGAAAATGACGTGCTGTCCAGCTGTTGCAAGCGTCACCCGGTCGAAATGGCGGCGGGTACAAGTTCCCGGATGTACTGGTAATTTGCCAGAAGTGAGAACGCATGTATAAGTCGCATTTTTGATAAAATCCAGGACCAAGAACAGACATTTCATCTGTAAATGCAGTTTAAAATAATAACAGATGAGAGAACATGGTGAATAGGTGTACGTATGCTAACGCTAACACCTTCAGCTACATGACGTATGCTAACGCTAACACCTTCAGCTACATGACGTATGCTAACGCTAACACCTTCAGCTACATGACGTATGCTAACGCTAACACCTTCAGCTACATGACGTATGCTAACGCTAACACCTTCAGCTACATGACGTATGCTAACGCTAACACCTTCAGCTACATGACGTATGCTAACGCTAACACCTTCAGCTACATGAGGCACAGACAGAACTGTGGTAAGTGTCTGGTATGTTAACGTAACATATGAACAGTTATTCAGATAACTATAGCATAAAGAACATGCTAACAAGTTTAGCAAAGCATCAGTTTTACCCCAGATCACTAAATCCATTGAATTATTCTTCCTCTGTGTCACTTCTAAACAAGTCCACAAACTCCAGAGGAAGAGGAAGTGCAGCTTCTTCTTCTGCGTCGCTTAAAGCCTAGAGCGCCCTCTTGTATAATATAAGTCGCTCTGGAG
>NW_027315835.1:5065861-5170861 GCF_026437365.1 Eucyclogobius newberryi
TGGTGAATGGTTCCGAAACGTCTCGATAAATAGATGTACGTTGCTCGTGAAGTATACAGTTTTTTTTTTAAATCGTGAGGCCGGCCGAGCTCCGCACTTCACAAAAAGATGTTCGGCGATCCCGGGTTAGCGTAGCAGTGAGACGTGGCTAAAGCTATCGAAAAAACTAAGCTAGCACTGGTATTTTCGTAGACATCTTTGCCATCTATTGAACTTTGTCGCTAAACCTCGAAGCCACGTTTGAACCTTTCTTTGCGGGTTTACCTGGTGTTTGAACGCATTGTGCACCGGAAATGTCGTCGCTTTTGGTTGATGATGAGCTTGCCACGTCTCGCAGAGCGTTTCAAGTTACCGTCATTGGATGTACGGCGGTTTATCTGCGTTCACTTTTGTCCGATCGTCTCCAGACCAGGTTTTGCAGAGACCGTGGTCGGCTCTGGCCTGAATGTTGTTGATCTGTTTTTTTTCCTATATAAAACTTAGCGTAAATGACTGAAATTAAAAAGGCGTCTTGGCTGGACGACAATCTCAAGCGCTTTTACTACGACTGCTAGAAGTAAAGTCATTTCTTTCAAACCAAACGGCCTTTTCATTTCAAACCTTGACCTAAATGTTCTACAGTAAGATAAATGTGCTAACGATTCTTCTGCGCGCTGAAGTGTTTTAATAGCTTGAACGGTTCAGAAGTGACATTTAAATAAAAGGAGTTCATTCCAGAGATGCCACTCGCCGACTGAACTGCACCCGTAAAATATAATGACAGCAAATTCTTTACATAAAAGCGTGTTCGAGAATGTCTGTGTCGAGGCGAATGCTTAAGAGTCTGACAAGGACTGAAAAGCCTTTATGTGCATGGTTCTGCTGCATACTTGTACTTGTACTTGTACTTGTACTTGTCTGGTAATGGGCGAGCGGCGACATGCAGTGGCTCTGATTAGTCCGTGTGGAAACCGCATATTGAATTGATTGATTTGTTATTGGCCTTTAAACATGTTCCAGTACCTTCAATTTTCTGTTTTAGAGAGGAAAAACAACTCAAAGAGATCCGAGCTCTGAGAACGACAAACGCACCAGTGTAATGTGGATATTTGCTCAAATTAGCATCATTTTGGTGATACACTGACGCTATCTCTGACTCAAACTCTAACACTGGTGCAACACTGACGCTAACTCTGACTCTAACTCTGATGCTAACACTGACGCTAACTCTGACTCTAACTCTGATTCTAACACTGACGCTAACTCTGACTCTAACTCTGATTCTAACACTGACGCTAACTCTGACTCTAACTCTGATGCTAACACTGACGCTAACTCTGACTCTAACTCTGATTCTAACACTGACGCTAACTCTGACTCTAACTCTGATTCTAACACTGGCGCTAACACTGACGCTAACTCTGACTCTAACACTGGTGCTAACTCTGATGCTAACACTGACTCTAACTCTGATGCTAACACTGACTCTAACTCTTGATGCTAACACTGACTGCTAACACTGATTCTAACTCTGATGCTAACACTGGCGCTAACACTGACTCTAACTCTGATGCTAACACTGGCGCTAACACTGACTCTAACTCTGATGCTAACACTGGCGCTAACACTGACTCTAACACTGGTGCTAACACTGACGCTAACTCTGATTCTAACACTGACTCTAACACTGACGCTAACTCTGACTCTAACTCTGATTCTAACACTGACGCTAACTCTGACTCTAACTCTGATTCTAACACTGACGCTAACTCTGACTCTAACTCTGATTCTAACACTGACGCTAACTCTGACTCTAACTCTGATTCTAACACTGGCGCTAACACTGACTCTAACTCTGATGCTAACACTGACTCTAACTCTGATGCTAACACTGACTCTAACTCTTGATGCTAACACTGACTGCTAACACTGATTCTAACTCTGATGCTAACGCTGGCGCTAACACTGACTCTAACTCTGATGCTAACACTGGCGCTAACACTGACTCTAACTCTGATGCTAACACTGGCGCTAACACTGACTCTAACACTGGTGCTAACACTGACGCTAACTCTGATTCTAACACTGACGCTAACTCTGACTCTAACTCTGATTCTAACACTGACGCTAACTCTGACTCTAACTCTGATTCTAACACTGACGCTAACTCTGACTCTAACTCTGATTCTAACACTGACGCTAACTCTGACTCTAACTCTGATTCTAACACTGACGCTAACTCTGACTCTAACTCTGACTCTAACACTGGCGCTAACACTGACGCTAACTCTGATTCTAACACTGGCGCTAACACTGACGCTAACTCTGATTCTAACACTGACGCTAACTCTGACTCTAACTCTGATTATAACACTGACGCTAACTCTGACTCTAACTCTGACTCTAACACTGGCGCTAACACTGACGCTAACTCTGATTCTAACACTGGTGCTAACACTGACGCTAACTCTGACTCTAACTCTGATTCTAACACTGGCGCTAACACTGACTCTAACTCTGATGCTAACACTGACTCTAACTCTGATGCTTTACACTGACTGCTAACACTGACTCTAACTCTGATGCTAACACTGACTGCTAACACTGACTCTAACTCTGATGCTAACACTGGCGCTAACACTGACTCTAACTCTGATGCTAACACTGGCGCTAACACTGACTCTAACTCTGATTCTAACACTGGCGCTAACACTGACTCTAACTCTGATGCTAACACTGACTCTAACTCTGATGCTTTACACTGACTGCTAACACTGACTCTAACTCTGATGCTAACACTGACTGCTAACACTGACTCTAACTCTGATGCTAACACTGGCGCTAACACTGACTCTAACTCTGATGCTAACACTGGCGCTAACACTGACTCTAACTCTGATGCTAACACTGGCGCTAACACTGGCACTAACAATGATGCTAACTCTGAAGCTAACAACAGATTTCTCCATTTACAATATTTGCCGTTTTTGATCCAGTCTTCTACAGATCGTGGACAGAATATTTGAGGGCAATCGCTCCAGAACGGATGGAATCATATTGTGATCGCACTAAAACAGAACGTGTCCAACAGTAAACACAAACATGTGACCATCACACTGCTAGCATGTAGCACTGGCCTCAGCTAACCGGTACGACGACCCAGAGCTTGATATTTGCCCAGACAAACTTTGACATTTTTCACTCTCGATTGGTCGTGTGAACCATGTGATCATTTTACCTTCATCACGTCTTGTATTGAGACATCTAAAATAACACAATAACAGGGCTGGACTTATTAATCATATGCAGATATGGTAAACACTGCACACAAATGATGAATGTGAGCGATTAATTGTGCTTTGGTCTAGTTTCCTTGGCTCATCCTGTGTTTATGTCGTGTGATAAAGTAGTTTTATCAGTATTATCAGTTATGGGGATATGTTCTGCAGCAATATTTGTCCGACGCCTGAAAGTGTGCACGTCTCAAGCTGAACTAAGACACTGTCCTCGTCCTTCTCGTCTCCAGATGTTCAACAATGTGGCGCTGAACCTTTAAACTTCTGTCTTAAGTTATCGGCGTTTACGCAGCTAAGAAAGAACCTCGGAAACCTCAGAAAATCGTTATTACAGAGCTCAGAGCGCGGCCGTATTGAACGAAGTCACGTTTTGTTGCGTCTTCTAACTTTGCGCGGCGGATGAAGTATTCTGCAGACGCCATCCGCAGTGCTACAAAGTCTAAACGTGAATCCTTCTCCGACAGAGCAGGAGCAAAGTGGTGTAATTGAGCGTTTGATGAGCCAAAGTACTGCGGTTTTGCCTTCAGGACGGACGTGAGGCGGGGTATTTGTGATATTTGTGATATTTGTACAGTAGAGTGTTTTCAGCGACGGCTCTGTAAGGAACGTCTTTTGTAACTGTTCCTTTTGAATTCCTAACGCGCTTAAGTGGTTTTAATGGCTCCGGATCAACATCGAAAAATCGTTTCTTTTGAGTGCTCCAGACTCTAACGTGTCAAGGAGGAAGTCAGAGTATAAAGTCAATAAAACAAAAAAAGACTAATATAGCGCTCATGGTGCGTCGTGATCACAGGTTCATAAGTGCCATGTTTTGCTGCAGAAAAATATTTTTAAAAACTACAATGTATTCTACATGTTGAATAATGTCTGAAACAACATGATTGTAAAATTTACTTCTTAGAATTTTTTTTTTTACAAATGATATTTATTGAGGTCCAAAAATATTGTTCCAGAGAGAATTCATTGAATTTAATAAAGTAATTAGTGTGACATGGTTGTTTGTGGTTTCAAAACTGTGTTTTATCCATGTTGTTACATCCCGATGTTTATTCATTTACGTCTGAACTGGAACTCTTATTCTGACTTTTACACTCAAAATTCTGACTTTTAAAACTCGGAATTTGAATTTTTAACTCAAAATTTGAATTTTTAACTCAAAATTCTGACTTTTTAACTCATAATTCTGACTTCTAAAAATTTTAACTCAGACTTCTTAAACTCATAATTCTGACTTAAATACTTGAAACTGACCTTAATAACTTATAATTCAGACTTTTTAACACCAAATTCTGACTTTTTGACTTTTCAACTCAAAATTCTGACTTTTCAAACTCAAACCATGACTTCCTGTGGGGGCTTTCACTTCTCCTCCACCTACAGACACGTGCTTCCAGACGCTCCTGTCCCAGTGGAAACATCTGTTATTAGACCTGAGCGGCCTGAACGCTCTGAGCGTTCTGCATCGTTCAAGCTCAGGAAACTAACATTTTCATTTCAGTTTTATCAAGACCGAATAAAAAAAATAAAATAATCGACAATCGTGACGTCTCAACCCCCCCCAAAAAAAAAAAAAAAAAAAGCGGTGCCGATTATGGCTCCGCCTCCACACTCCCACCGCGCCCCTTCAGACAAACGTTCGCGGCGCGGTTTGCTCCCGACCGTGGCCTTTGGAAACCGCTCCTCCAGCCGCGGCGTTGAACCCGGTCACCCTCTGTGCCCTGGGACCCTGCCAGGCTGCGCCGCTCTGCAACCGCACGGCCGCCAGATGAGTCCAGATATCAGCACAATCCCCCAGACGCAGCTCCGGTTTCTCCATTACATAATTCACACCACCTCCTTTCACCCCGTCTCCCTCTTCTCTCTCTCCTTCTTTTACTCTCTCTCTCTCCTTCTTTTACTCTCTCTCCTTCTTTTACTCTCTCTCTCTCTCCTTCTTTTACTCTCTCTCTCCTTCTTTTACTCTCTCTCCTTCTTTTACTCTCTCTCTCTCTCCTTCTTTTACTCTCTCTCTCCTTCTTTTACTCTCTCTCCTTCTTTTACTCTCTCTCTCTCCTTCTTTTACTCTCTCTCCTTCTTTTACTCTCTCTCTCTCTCCTTCTTTTACTCTCTCTCTCCTTCTTTTACTCTCTCTCCTTCTTTTACTCTCTCTCTCTCCTTTTACTCTCTCTCCTTCTTTTACTCTCTCTCTCCTTCTTTTACTCTCTCTCCTTCTTTTACTCTCTCTCTCCTTCTTTTACTCTCTCTCTCCTTCTTTTACTCTCTCTCCTTCTTTTATTCTCTCTCCTTCTTTTACTCTCTCTCTCCTTCTTTAATTCTCTCTCCTTCTTTTACTCTCTCTCTCCTTCTTTTACTCTCTCTCTCCTTCTTTTACTCTCTCTCCTTCTTTTACTCTCTCTCTCTCTCCTTCTTTTACTCTCTCTCTCCTTCTTTTACTCTCTCTCCTTCTTTTACTCTCTCTCTCTCTCCTTCTTTTACTCTCTCTCTCCTTCTTTTACTCTCTCTCCTTCTTTTACTCTCTCTCTCTCCTTCTTTTACTCTCTCTCCTTCTTTTACTCTCTCTCTCTCTCCTTCTTTTACTCTCTCTCTCCTTCTTTTACTCTCTCTCCTTCTTTTACTCTCTCTCTCTCCTTTTACTCTCTCTCTCCTTCTTTTACTCTCTCTCTCCTTCTTTTACTCTCTCTCCTTCTTTTACTCTCTCTCTCCTTCTTTTACTCTCTCTCTCCTTCTTTTACTCTCTCTCCTTCTTTTATTCTCTCTCCTTCTTTTACTCTCTCTCTCCTTCTTTAATTCTCTCTCCTTCTTTTACTCTCTCTCTCCTTCTTTTACTCTCTCTCCTTCTTTTACACACACACACTCTCTCTCCCCCTTCTTTTTCTCTCTCTCTCCCCCTTCTTTTTCTCTCTCTCTCTCCACCTTCTTTTACTCTCTCTCTCCCCCTTCTTTCTTTCTCTCTCTCCCCCTTCTTTTACTCTCTCTCTCTTCCCTTCTTTTACTCTCTCTCTCTCTCTATCCTGTCATTTCTCATCTCCTTCTGCTCTCCCCTTTTTCTCTCCTCCATCTTCTTCTGTCTCCTCGACTCTCTCTCTCGCTCTCACTCTCTGACCACCTCCGTCGCTTCTCTCTCTCCACCTCGTCCGTCGCTCTGTCACTTTTTTTTTTAAACCTCTCCGCCCACTCCCGCTTTCTCTCCCCTCTCTCTCTCTTTCTGCCTCCATCCACTCTCGATTTCCTCCCCTCTTCCCCAATTTTCTCTCCTCTTGCTCAATCTTTTCACTCTTCTTCCCCCCTCTCTCTCTACCTCCCTCCACCTCATCTCTCATTTCCCCTTTACTCTTTTCTCTACCCTCTCTTCCTTTCTTTGCCCCAATCTCTCCTCTCTCTCTTTCTGCCTCCATCCACTCATTTATCTCCCCCTTTTCTCTCTTCTCTTGCTCCATCTTTTCACTCTTCTCTCCCCTCTCTCTCTCTACCTCCCTCCACCTCTCTCATTTGCCCCTTTACCCCTTTCTCTACCCGCTTTCCATTCCTTCTCTTTCTTCGCACTCTCGTCTTTTTCTGCCTCTCTCCATCTCCTCTATACACTTCTATCTCTCTTCACCTCTCGCATTCTCCCTCGTTTCCGTTCTCTTCTTTCTCCCCCTTCCTCAATCTCTCCCTCTCTTTTACCCTCCGGTCTCCTTCCACCTTTCCCAGTCCCACTTCTTTTCCCCAGTTACGTTTGTTTAAAAAAAAAATCTCCCCCTCTTTCCATCTTTTCTCTCTTTGTCTCCTCCCATCTTTTTTCATTCTCCCTCTTTTCACTCACACCTCCCCTTGCACCCCCTCCACCTTTCTTCAACTCTCTATTTACCCTCCCTTCCTCAATCTCTTCTCTCTTACCCATCTGTCTCCCGCTTTCTCTCTGCTCTCTCCATCTTCTCCCCTCTCTCTTGCCATTCTCTCATTCTCTTGTCATTTCCCCGTTTCTTTTTTCCTCTTCACCCTCTCCATTTGTCAATGTTTTCTACTCCTCTTTCTCATCTTCTCTCCTCTTTTGCTCTACACTACCCTCTCTTTCTTCCCCCTTTCCCCCTCTCTCCCCTATTTTTTCTCTACCCCCCCTCTCACTCTCCATCTCCTCCATTTCTCCCTCCACCTTTCTCATTCTCCATCCTTTTCCTCCCCTCCAGTCTTTCTCCCTTTCTTTCTCATTCCACTTCACCTCCACCTCTCTCTCCTCTCTACTCTTCACCTCCATCATCTCCTCCTCCTCACCCTCCCTTTTATTCCTCTCTTCTCGCACTTCTCTCCCTCGTTCTCGTCGGGGTGCAGCACATTTTTACCATTCCAGTCCATGTCAAGGATTCTGGAATAATAAGGATTTTGATGGGGATTCTGGGATTACAGAGACTCGATGGGAAAAGGACAAACAGCTGCAATAAGAAGTGGCACCGCTACCGTATTTTCTGGACTATAAGTCGCACCGGAGTATAAGTCGCACCAGCAAGAAAATGCATAATAGAGAAGAAAAAAACATATACAAGTGGCACTGGAGTATGAAATGCAGTTGCAAGTGTGAAAATAACAAATAATATCACATATAAGTCGCTCCGGAGTTTAAGTATATAAGTATAAATATAAGTATAAGTCGCACCCCGGCCAAAAATATGAAAAAAGGTGCGACTTATAGTCCGGAAAATACGGTAAATACAGAATTATAATAGAAAAATTTGTCTATTGTTTAAAAAAAAGAAAATATTATAAAGTCTATTGTAATTTTTTTTGTAAACTATATAAAAAACTAAAATGTTTGAAAGAAAAACAAATCGAGTCTATTTTTGTGTAACTGGAACTTAAGATAATTTATTTATTTTCATGTTTTTTAGTGATTATTAAGTTTGTTGAGAAGTAAAACCTCTTAAAAGTTAAAAAAGGTGCACTATGTAACTTTGCTGTTGGAGGATCTGCCGCCAACTTTTTAACACTGTTACTGTTATTATTAAAAAAATGTAAGAAATACCCAAAAAATCCTACTTTGATATTTGCAATCGTTATCTGGATTATATATTTTGTCTAAAACCTGCAAAAACACCTTTTTATAACAATGACAGCGGCAATGTAAAATTTTAAAATAATAATCAATTGTTTCAGATTTTCTCTCCTCCTCTTTTCCCTCTCTTTTTTTCCAATTCAATATTTTTTACAAAAATCTTATAAAAAACACAAAAACAAACGGAACAGGACCAGAGAGCAGATTATAAAAAACAAATACAAATAGACATCACAAAGAAGCAATTATGGCACAATTAGATACAAAAATATGTCCCATTTGGTCGGTCAAATTTTTGTGTTGATTTGTTGTTGTACGGTAACAATTGAGCCGTAGAAATTAATCGGTATAAATACAATTTATTTACAATTAAGTTTCATTCAGCCATTTGATTACTGTGTTTGTTTTTTGTAGAAACATTGCACATTTAGAATCTGTTTAATTTGAGTTTTTCTACTTTATATTTATGGTGACATGGGCTTGACACTGTTTCAACATTATCGTTTATCAAGATTTACGTACGTCCGCAGCGGCCTATTGCGTTTGTCGTAGCAAAAGGAAACGACTGCGTGTGACTAAACGCAATATAGCCACGTTTAACGCCGTATTCAGCTGAAAACGCACACCATTCACTCGATTCAAATTGGTTTTCGTCTTCATTTCGTACACCGTTCCCTACATTTTCCGTAAACGTGAGACGGAGGATACAACACCCACGGCTCGGAGAGGAAAAGCACACGTTTTCTGAGGCCGAGCTGTGGGCGGCGAGGCAGAGAAAGCATTTATAAGACATCTGGGACTGAAAGCAGGGCTGCTCCATTCATTTGTCCGATCGGCGAACCGACCCTCGACTGTGGAGGCGAGCGGCGGCCGCGTGGACTAATACTGTGCAAAATACTGTGCAAAATACTGTGAAAAATACTTTGAGAAATGAGTCATGATAATACGGTGTCGGACTGAAGCGTGGAGGGTACAAAAAAAAGAAGCAATGTGTCACCGGGGTTTGAAGGCGGTCACTCGAATGTCACCCAGACGTCAGGAAAACGGGCGCAACTCTACGACGTTTATAGCGTGTGGATTTATACTGTATATACTGTGCAAAGATCTTCACAACTGTCAGTTCAATTTCCTTTTTTCTCATTAAAAACGAATAAAAATGGCTTTGGATATTCATTTCTTAAACATAAACGAGACGATTTGGTTAAATAATATGTATTTTTGGGGTGTGCTGTCGCCCCCTGCTGTCTCTGGGAGGAAAATCAGCCTTGGAACATTTGCCGACATCGACCTGAAGACAAACTCTCTTGAGGAACCCTGTCTCTTTTTTTTTTTTTACATTTTTGTTGATGTTAAATGTTTTTGATCGTGATGATCCCGTCTTTTTTTGATAAAGAAAGGAAGAAAAAAACGGGTGAGAAGACAGGTGAAGAAGTTGCTTACTTTGTTGATAGAGCTCCCCCTGCAGCTCTCTTGTCAGAAAACAGACGTGAAAGCTTTTTTTTCTTATTTCTTTCATGATTTTTTTCATGACTTTTTAAATGTTTTTTTTCCCCTCAATTTTTTTAAATTTATTTTCTATTATTTGTTTCAGATTTTTTCATAATTTTTTTCATGATTTTTTTCTTGTTTTTTCATCATTTTTTCTTGAAATAAGGCAGTATTCATGGGTCCTCTTTTACGCAACATTCTGAGGACTTTTTCCTATTCAACAAAAACGATATTTAGTTTTAAATTGCTGATTGCTATGGCAACAGTCCTAGACTCTCATCATTCTGAAAACGGATAATCACATACAGAAACATTTAACGTAAGTATTTTAAAAAAAAAATTAAAAAATAGAGCCAGGGTTTCTCAGGAGAGTTGCCATCGGGTCGGCGACGTTGCAAAGGGTGGTTTTCCGCCCAGAGACAGCAGGGGGTGCAAAACACTTCAAACGCCGAAAAAACACATATTCAACCATCACAAGGACTAACAAAGACGTTGAATACGGTGAAATGTTACTTAGTTCTCTTTAATACAAAAAGGCAGACAATTGACGATTAGAAATGTCCCAATCTCGATTTCCCTTCACATTCGATTAATCGCAACGACCCAATTGCATCCATTGTTGCGCATCGTCAATCACGCGCTATTGTCCGATTAAAACAGCGCATTGACAGCGTTCGTTAAGAGTCGTCACGGGGTCCGACGTGTTTGCATCCGGACAACACTGGGGCCATACAAACGTGTCATTTTCAGTCCGCCGAGGTTTCGACACACGTGGACTCGATTACAGCCCGGGAGTGTGTCGGAGGTAAAAAAAGGAGCCAAAACCCCCGCAGGCCCATCCCGCCCGCATCAAGCACAAGTCCTCATTCATCCAGGACCTCGACCAGACTTAAGACCCCTCCCCCCACCTCGAAAGTGCTGGCCCGGGATCTGAGTACAGCGGTCAACACATGCAGCGGGTCAGATGTGTGCGTCGAGGCTTATGCAATCGCACTTCTAGCGAGAGCAATGATGTTCTGGACCATATTTCAGCTCGAGCGCATTACTTTTAAGAGGACTTTTTGTTTTGTTTTCAATGAATACACTTTTTTTTTCCTACAGCTAATTTGAACTTTAATTAAAATGTCAAAGAAACAACCAATACCATGTTTAAACGACAAATATATTGTGCGTGATTTATATTGTTATTAGACTTTATACATGCTCTTGAGAAGCTTTACTTTGGCATCCCGCATTTCAGAACAAAACTTTTTTTTAATTAACAAAATTAGGTTTAGATTTTTTGAAACCTGATTTAAAAAGATATGAGGTGATATTTCTGTACTTTTTTTCACATTTGTCTGATTATCAAGCCTCAACTTCTACATTTAAAGACAAGTTTAAACACATTTTTGTTGGATTACAGTAAAATTGTCGATATCTTGTTGCTGGGATACTACAAAATAAAATTACTACAAAATAAAATCACTGAGACATTCATTTCGGTCACTATCGCCCACATCTAGTGCAAAGATGCTACGATGCGCGTTATGCGCCTTTGTTTTTTGGTTCCAGTTTGAAAGGCGCGTTGCAGAATTAAGGACGAACTAAGCAATTTCAAAAGCCCCTCGCCTTACAGTGATGTTGTCCGTAACTGGAGATGTGTGCTGTTACTTATTTACCATTCAAGTATTGCACTGTCTCTGCGTTAGTCCTGCCCTGGTTTAGCCCTGGTTTAGCCCTGGTTTAGCCCTGGTTTAGCCCTGGTTTAGCCCTGGTTTAGCCTGGATCAGTCCTGCTCTTGATGGATGTCTACCTAAAGTGCTGCAATGACTAAAACTACTACGTTTACATAATGAGCTCACAGCTGACCACACTGGACCATCTCTCTGCTCTCTCACTACAGAAATCACACTTATACTAATATATATATATATATATATATATATATATATATATATATCCGGCTCCACGGCACATTTTTCTGGATTAGGCCGGCGCTGAAGCGAAGAGGAGCTCCAGAGCTGTAGGTTAATGCATTCTACAGACTTCTGCTGCGCGCTGGCTTTTCCACTCGCTCACTGAACCTATGGCGGTGACAAAGAGGAGGAAAATCAAGTTACGGAGCTATAGACTAAATGGACGCTGCGAAAACATGGTAAAAGGACTTGTATTGGGCTTGTCAAAAAAAAACAACTGGATATTAAAAAGTGCCTTGTTTCATATGTTTGGGATTTTTCATTTGAAGTCTACATTATTTGACTTTTTTAAGAGGAAAAAAGAAGAATAAGACATCATCACTGCGTATGTCAACTACCTCCATCTTATGCTTACTACGAGATGAGTCGGATTATTAGAAGTTAGTAAGAAAACGTTATTTATACAGCGCTTTTCACGGATGAAATACAATGAAAAGTGCGTCTCCAGCTGCATTTTAAAGGCCTCAGCAGAGACAGAGGCGTTCCATGGACAGAGCACTTTAAACTCATACAAACTCACAAATATTATTTTATAAAGACATGAAATGGTAAAATATTGTCTCATAACACGGAACATCCACGATTGTACCAGCCTTGTTCCAAAATGGATTAAATGTGTTCTGTTTGACCACCAAAGACAGAAGATAAAAGATGAGGCTAGAATCGGGTGTTCCAGTGGCTCAGTCGCAAAAACAATTAAAACTTTATTCATTATAACGACGCAATCAAATGATAAACACAAAGAAAGTGCTCAAATCGGCCAAAATGCTTCTTAAGTTGTTGTTACATTAGCATAATTAGCATTAGCATTAGCAAAACAGTCCGAGAGTGACCTTTCGCCCGTGTTTACATTAGCAACATTAGCATGACATGATTAGCATTTCTAACTGCAGTAGAGAGCAAATTACGGTAAAATAAGACAATCACGAATTAATTGGTCGAGTTTTTGTCTTTCATCAATTGAACGTTCAGGTTTTTGGTGCAAGAAAAACAACCAAAATTAAAGAAATGATTTTATGTCAAGTTAGCTTCAAGTTAGCAAAACACCCACTGGACTTTTCCAAATGTCTTGCATTTTTAAGAAGATAAACTTTCTTTTTTTGTTGCTCGTTTGGCTCTAACTCGGTAGAAACGTTGGAGAAGTCGCCATGAATATGACGGGCACGATTATTAAAAGGACTGTCAATGTTTAAAAGAAAATTATAATTCAGTCTTTTGTGTAAGTGAGATCAGTGAAAGTGAAAAATTTAGTTTTTTTAATATGATTTAGATTTTGTCAGTCAAAGTTTTCAAAGCGACCTGGCAGAGGGTCATTTAAAAGCTGAACATTAAACTTTCTGATAAGTTTGAAAGGAAATTATAATTCTTTTGTCGATCAAAACAAATAACCTCCATCTGTCGTTCTGTAACGTATGTGAACTTTCCATTTACTTTGAGAAAAAGAATGATTGTACAGCTCATTTTAAGCCACTCACACCATCTGCTGATTTATTTAACTTACGGTAATAGTCTTCATTTATGATATTAATATCTATGGAATTTGTATACATATTATTTTAAATAGAACTTCCATTCCTGAACACGTCATATTTGATATAAAAAGTAAAACTCGTCAAAATCGCAACTTTCATACGCCAAAATGTGTCACGTTTTGCCTGCGATTTAGAGGCTGTAAATAGTGGGACATGTTAGTGACAAATGTCTTCACGTAAAAGTTTACAGTAGCTACAGTCGGCATTTGTAACTCGAGCCCGGGAAACTTCAACCGTCTGTAAATCATCAGCACGAGTCGTTATCATGTCGTTAGCACTAGCGTCGCGTGTGCTAGAATATCCTCCCGACCGCACGCAGCGCACACTCCATCACGACGCCCCAAATGTTTCCCATTGGTGGCATTTGTCACCTGGAAATGTTTTCGGAAGTTTTTATTTACACTCCAGGAAATAAAATACTGTATTTTCCGGACAATAAGTTGCACCTTTTTTCATAGTTTTGGCGACTTATACTTATATACTTATACTCCGGAGCGACTTATATGTGATATTATTTGTTATTTTCACACTTGCAACAGCATTTCATACTCCAGTGCGACTTATATATGTTTTTTTCTTCTCTATTATGCATTTTTTGGCTGCTGCGACTTATACTCCAGTGCGACTTATAGTCCAGAAACTACGGTACTGGATTTAGAAATTGGGTTAAGCAAAACAGAGCTCAAACTACTAAAAAGATGTATTAAATATGCTAAACAAAAATATAAAATCAACTTAGCCAGGTCTGTATTACGTTAAATTCACTTTGGTAAATAAGATTCTAGCAAGTTATACTATTGGATCTTAATCAAAAACATATGAATACTATTGAATGAGGGTGAGAGAAGGGTGGACATTCAGTAAATTGTCTTAGCTGCTGCTTTAACTGCTCAGTAGATTTATAAAAGTACTTCCCCACTTCATTCGTAACGCTGTGGCATCCGTCAAACACATACGTTTTTTTGTTTTAACCGCAGACGGATAAAACGCGGTGATTTTAACATTCATCCAACACGTACTTATCTCACAGCAGACACATGAGGGAGTTTGCTGAACGTCACTTGCCCCTCCCTGTTGAATTATTGATACAGCTCATGCAATAAGACATTTCTAACGCCGGTGTCGTGTCAAGTGCCGAAGAATCGCTAAGAATAATAATAATAAAACAGACGGCGGGATTTAGGGCCGTAATCCTCGGCGGTGAAGCATTCTTCACCCGAAGCACAAAGAGCCTTTTTATCCACGCAATCTAATTTGATCAATGCATTTGTCTTCTTACAGCAAATATTGTGGAGATTTATGACTGTTTTTTGTGCCGAGTTTGTTCAAATGCGTTAAGAATGATCAAAAAAATTATAAAAAATACAGTGCAGTTGTAGCGTAATTATATTTGAAGATGCAATGAGCAACTTTGGTGGTGGATGGTTTTCTTTTTTCCATGGAGATGTAAAGGAAGCCTGTTAATCTACTGTATATATATATATATATATATATATATATATATATATATATATATATATATATATATATATATATATATATATATATATATATATATAAAACAACCTTGATAAAAAGGTTAAAATACATAAATACGCTTAAAAGAGGCTAACAACAGTGTCAAACTTAATGCAGACGAGTTCAGTGCTGGAAAATCAAACCGAGTTAAAGGTGAAAGGACTTGATGAGGTTTAAGAATCACAAAGTCTTTCCCGATGCGATAAATGATACGCGGCTGACAATATGACATCGCCACTTTGCGCGTGATATTCGGCCAAAACATCCATCCATCCATCCATTTTCTACCGCTTGTTCCCTTTCGGGGTCGCGGGTGACTGGAGCCTATCCCAGTGACCTCGGGCCTTAGGCGGGGTACACCCTGGACAGTGGCCAACTCGTCGCAGGTACAACACAGAGACACAGACATTACAGACAGTTCACTCTCACATTCATTCACTAGGGCCAATTTAGAGTCACCAATTTTTGCCTAACACATGCATGTGTTTGGACGGTGGGAGGAAGCCGGAGAACCCGGAGAGAACCCACGGTAACACGGGGAGAACATGCAGACTCCACCCAAATCCAAAAAATATATATTGTAAAAAAAAAAAAAAAAAATTTGACAAATAAAAAAACATGAGAGCGACTTTATTTTATCAAATTCATGTTTAGTGCCTCTCTAAGAGTCACTAAAAAGTTGTTTCTTTTGTGTAAATTCTGTAAAAACTTTGACTGGAATGAGTGTCCCTGGTGTGATGTCACTTCCTGTCATTTTCTACAGATTTTTCAAAGTTTTCTCCACAAATACCTGCTCGATTGATGTAAAACTATCATTTATATGTACGACAGGTATAAATACACTAGATAAAGTCAGAATTAGAAAATGATAAAAACCTGTCATACGTCACTTTAAACACTGAAAAAAAAAGTCAATCTAAATCTAGGTTATTGTCTGATCTAAACTAGAACTAAACCAGTGCTAAACCTAAACGACACTGGGTCTAAAGCATGTTTAAAACAAAGAAGGTAAACTACTAAAGACTAAAGAAGGTCTACAAGAGAGCTAAACCAAGACTAAACCAGCTCCAAACCGGGACTAAACCAGGTCTAAACCAGCTCTAAACCGGGACTAAACCAGGTCTAAACTAGGTCTAAACCAGCTCTAAACCGGGACTAAACCAGGTCTAAACTAGGTCTAAACCAGCTCTAAACCGGGACTAAACCAGGTCTAAACTAGGTCTAAACCAGGACTAAACCAGGTCTAAACCAGGTCTAAACTAGGTCTAAACCAGGACTAAACCAGGTCTAAACCAGGTCTAAACCAGGACTAAACCAGGTCTAAACAAGGTCTAAACCAGGACTAAACCAGGTCTAAACCAGGTCTAAACCAGGACTAAACCAGGTCTAAACAAGGTCTAAACCAGGACTAAACCAGGACTAAACCTGGAAATATCACTTCCTGTCATTTTCTACAGATTTTTACCAACACCAAATAAAGTCAAAATTAGAAAATGATAAAAACCTGTCACGTCAGACGTCACTTTAAACGCTGAAATAAAGTCATTTTGCATAATATTTGTACTGGAATATGCGTCACAAGAATGAGATCGCGTTTGGATTTTTAACGTCCAGCCCTAGAAGAGGACGCCCGGCGACAGAATGACTAAAACACGCAAAATATGAGACGACTCCAGGGCCGCTCGGGTGTGAGACAATGACATAATACCACAGTTCAAAAGCACAGACCGCAAACACAAACCTTTTCACCCGTTTAAGTCTATATTACATGGCAGCAAAGAGAGAGTTAATTAATCCACAACGAGCAGCAAAGCTATAACGCAAAACCATGAAAGACGATGACTTTTTAACGACGTTCGGACAAAAACGCAGACGTGGAGAAGGAACATTTATAACGTGAATAATGTGAATAAACCAATTTGGCTTCCGCACTCTGCAAAGGCAATACAATTTTAACGTTTAATGTACATATTTGAATAAGAATGCATGCGTTATCTGCGTTGCCCAGGCCGTTCTGGCACCCGCAGACCGTTACTGAGCGGCGTCATGTGTCCGACCACATGTGGGCACCAGAATATCTGGAGGGAAAAGATTAGGTTTTTTTTTTTTTTGCCGCCGGAGGACGAAAACAGACCAGAGCATATGGTTTTATAATCATGTAAACACTAATTATGTTAAACAATGGCCTCCGCGCGCAGCTGAGAACGCTTAAATGTCACGGCTTTGGAAACTTTAACATGTCAAAACATGAACGGTTTTGATATAATGCGGCGTTTTGATTTAGGAGATGGAATATGACGGTGAAACGGGGACTAAACCAAGGAAATGCAGAGTACGAGGGTAAAAGAAGAACTAGTATTGGACTAAAACGGGAGAAGAACAAGAGAATAATCTAAATCTAGGTTATTGTATGGACTAAACTAAACCAGTGCTAAACCTAAACGACATTGGGTCTAAAGTGTGTTTAATACAAAGAAGGTAAACTACTAAAGACTAAAGGTCTACAAGAGATCTAAACCAAGACTAAACCAGGTCTAAACCAGGTCCAAACCAGGTCTAAACCATGACTAAACCATGACTAAACTAGCTCTAAGATGGGACTAAACCGGGTCTAAACCAGAACTAAACCAGGTCTAAACCAGAACTAAACCAGGTCTAAACCATGGCTAAACCACAGCTAAACCAGGGCTAAACCACTAAACCAGGACTAAACCAAGCTTAAACCTGCTCTAAACCAGGACTAAACCAGGACTAAACATGTCCTGCTCCTCCTCTGAAGTCCTCTTCATAAAACTGTATAAATTAATATGTTTCTTTTGCACTTCCTGCTTTGCATGTTTGCACCTCTCACGCTGGCAGCTCGTCTCTGAACGGTCAAGCTGGAACTCAACCCGGTAACTAGCAGGTTGCCAGTTCAATGCCCGTTCCCAGAGAGAGATCCAGGTCGCACAGCAAACCCGAACCCCGTGCCAGACCCCTGAAGTCTTTTAGCACGGTCTACTGTGAGAACCCTTTTCATTCAAACCCGACCGCACGCTCCCTGTGGTTTGTTATTGTTTGTAGCCGTTAGCTAAACGGCACTAGCGCTTATAAAAGCCCGTATAAAACCACGGGAGGCTGGACTAATTTTCCACAGACTCGCACCAGATGGAAACTCTCACGCAGGTGTCAGAAAAGAAAGATGAACAGGTGAACTCAGTAATACCGCCGACGTGTAGCAGTTCGTCTGTTCCCTGGACGCACCGCAGGAGATGGACAGCAGGGGGCAGGTGTCAACGACCAATGAATGAGGTTCAAGACGGTCCAATTGTTTCCATTTGCCTGATGTCTGTTGCTACGTCAGCGCAGTCCTTGATCGCCGGAGTGGTTTGTGCCAGCCATTTCTTCATCCGTCCATCCGTCTTGCTTACAGTCTTTCTCAGTCTGTCTTTCTTACAGTCTTTCTCAGTCTGTCTGTCTTTCTTACAGTCTTTCTCAGTCTGTCTTTCTTACAGTCTTTCTCAGTCTGTCTGTCTTTCTTACAGTCTTTCTCAGTCTGTCCGTCCATCCGTCCGTCCGTCTGTCTTCCTATTTTCTTTCTCCTGCCGCCAAAAGTACGTTCCAAAGGCGTCCGTCCCAACAACACTCTGATTACATGTCAACAAGGTCTGCCTCCAGAGCCTCCGTTTCCGTGGTTACAGCACACCGACAACGCCAAACATCCCTCTGTCCAGACGTGCGTTTAATCCGACAAAAAACTCGTACGTCCCATAATCCCGCTTGCCTGACCCGCCAAGACCACACGCTTTGAAAATACTGTACAAAGAAGTTTTGGTCTGGGATCCAACTCGGTCGCTCCGATTTCCAAAGGGAGTGATTGACAGGCGGATTAACCAATCAGACATTATCCGTTCGTGTCTAAACAAACATGGAGGATTACGAGGAAAGAATAAAAATAACACAGACTGAGAAACGTTGCCGACTTCTGCTGAGTCGACAAGCGACGCACTAAACTCTGTAAATCTGAGGTAAATTAAGTTATATATTTTGTTCTGAATGTTCCGAAAATATTTGAGAGACGTCTTCCGCATTTGAGAGACACGTGACACATATTAGTGGCGGTGGTTGGACCGGTTCACGCTCGGAGAGTTTTTTTGACGCCCCCTAATAGTGCGATTCCAGACCCTTCTGCATTTGAACAGAATGTGGGAGGGACCGGCTGCTCGGGCAATAATCCCGCAGGTCCAGATCTAACTCGCTTCTCTACCGTCGCTAACGCCTCGTGCCTTTGGTGACTTCTGGAATGACATGTAACTGATGTATCGCCGTGAACGAGTCAAGCGCCGCTGAGTCCGCTGATGAGCAGCGTCGAGTGGAACTAATCCGGGAAAATGGAGCTGGTGTGTGTAAATCTGTGCGCCCGTAACCTCGCATTATAAACACTTATAACCATAGCTCCTGCTGTTCCACCGTCTCCATGGCGGCCGTCAGAACTTTACATGTGCGGACTTTCCCGGGAACAGTACGTCGACCCACATGAGCTCCATTTTCCCTGATTAGCTCCACTTCTTGCACTCGATGCTGCTCATCAGCGGACTCAGCGGCGCTTGACGACACATGTCACTCCAGAAGTCACGAAAGGCACGAGGCGTTAGCGACGGTAGAGAAGCGGGTTAGATCTGGACCTGCAGGATTATTGCCTGAGCAGCCGGTTCCTCCCACATTCTGTTCAAATGCAGAAGGGTCTGGAATCGGACCATTAGGGGGCGTCAAAAAAACTCTCCGAGCGTGAACCGGTCCAACCATCGCCGCTAATGTGTGTCACGTGTCTCTCAAATGCGGAAGACGTCTCTCAAATATTTTCGGAACATTCAGAAGTTTAGTGCGTCACTTGTTGACTCGGCAACGTTTCTCGGTCGGTGTTATTTTCATTCTTTCCTCGTAATCCGCCATGTTTGTTTAGACACGATCGGACAATGCGTTTGTCTGATTGGTTAATCCGCCTGTCAATCACTCCCTTTGGAAATCGGAGCGACCGAGTTGGATCCCAGACCAAAACTTCTTTGTACAGTATTTTCAAAGCGTGTGGTCTTGGCTGGTCAGGCAAGCGGGATTATGGGACGGGGCCGTGAGGGACGCCGTGTGCCTTTGGTGACTTCTGGAGTGGCATGAATCGCCGCGCATACGTCAAGCGCCGCCGAGTCCGCTGATGAGCAGCGTCGAGCGCAAGACATGGGGCTAATCATGGGAAAATGGAGCTCATGTGGGTCGACGTACTGTTCCCGGGAAAGTGCACATGTAAAGTTCTGACGGCTGCCATGGAGACGGTGGAACAGCAGGAGCTATGGTTATAAGTGTTTATAATGCGAGGTTACGGATGCACAGATTTACCCCCACCAGCTCCATTTTCCCTGATAAGCTCCACATCTCGCGCTGGACGCTGTTCATCAGCGGACTCCGCGGCGCTTGACGTATGCGCCACTTTTGTGCCTCAAAAACACCACAGTGGCTCAAAGTGCAGCACAAAGACAATATCGAGCTTATTAAATGGAAGGTTTATTTGTAGAGCACTTTTCACACACAAAGTGCTTCACACAACAGGGGAAAATGCATTCAAATCACAAAGAAATGACAGAAATCTCAAAATCAAAACTGTTTTTAGCTTGGATAAATTTTACCATATTTTCTGGAGTATAAGTCGCACCAGCCAAAAAATGCATATTAGAGAATAAAAAACATATATAAGTCGCACTGGAGTATGAAATGCTGTTGCAAGTGTGAAAATAACAAATAATATCACATCTAAGTCGCATAAGTATAAGTATAGATATAAGTATAAGTCGCACCCCGGCCCAAAACTATGAAAAATTGTGCGACTTAAAGTCCGGAAAATACGGTAATCAAACCTCAGCTCAAACAATCAAAGACATATTTTAACACATTTCTCTTGGATTGACACAATATCGCGGAGCTCGTGCAACATGATGAAGTCTTATTTTTGGACTACAGATTAAAATAAAAAGACTTAATTATGCTTCTAAAAGAGTCAAGATTATTTTAGTTTTATTTCTTACGATAATACTGTATGTGATCGTGACGTCCCTAACTGCAACCACACATTTATGTACAAATAATCCATAAATGTTTCTTTTCTTGAACCTTCGGGTAAAACACATTTTCGATCCTAACGACGTGCGATTGTGGCTCCGTGGATCTAAAGCGCGTGACGTTCAGGACCCCGGCTCAGGACCCCCGCTCCTCGTGTGACGTTCAGGACCCCGGCTCAGGACCCCCGCTCCTCGTGTGACGTTCAGGACCCCGGCTCAGGACCCCCGCTCCTCGTGTGACGTTCAGGGACCCCCGCTCCTCGTGTGACGTTCAGGGACCCCCGCTCCTCGTGTGACGTTCAGGACCCCGGCTCAGGACCCCCGCTCCTCGTGTGACGTTCAGGACCCCGGACCCCCGCTCCTCGTGTGACGTTCAGGACCCCGGCTCAGGATCCCCGCTCCTCGTGTGACGTTCAGGACCCCCGCTCCTTGTGTGACGTTCAGGACCCCCGCTCCTCGTGTGACGTTCAGGGACCCCTGCTCCTCGTGTGACGTTCAGGGACCCCTGCTCCTCGTGTGACGTTCAGGACCCCCGCTCCTCGTGTGACGTTCAGGGACCCCTGCTCCTCGTGTGACGTTCAGGACCCCCGCTCCTCACGTGACGTTCAGGGACTCCCGCTCCTCGTGTGACGTTCAGGACCCCGGCTCAGGACTCCCGCTCCTCGTGTGACGTTCAGGACCCCGGCTCAGGACCCCCGCTCCTCGTGTGACGTTCAGGACCCCGGCTCAGGACCCCCGCTCCTCGTGTGACGTTCAGGACCCCGGCTCAGGACCCCCGCTCCTCGTGTGACGTTCAGGGACCCCCGCTCCTCGTGTGACGTTCAGGGACCCCCGCTCCTCGTGTGACGTTCAGGACCCCGGCTCAGGACCCCCGCTCCTCGTGTGACGTTCAGGACCCCGGCTCAGGACCCCCGCTCCTCGTGTGACGTTCAGGACCCCGGCTCAGGACCCCTGCTCCTCGTGTGACGTTCAGGACCCCCGCTCCTCGTGTGACGTTCAGGACCCCGGCTCAGGACCCCCGCTCCTCGTGTGACGTTCAGGGACCCCCGCTTCTCGTGTGACGTTCAAGACCCCGGCTCAGGACCCCGCTCCTCGTGTGACGTTCAGGGACCCCCGCTCCTCGTGTGATGTTCAGGACCCCGGCTCAGGACCCCCGCTCCTCGTGTGACGTTCAGGACCCCGGCTCAGGACCCCCGCTCCTCGTGTGACGTTCAGGGACCCCCGCTCCTCGTGTGACGTTCAGGGACCCCCGCTCCTCACGTGACGTTCAGGGACCCCCGCTCCTCGTGTGACGTTCAGGACCCTCGCTCCTCGTGGGACGTTCAGGACCCGGCTCAGGACCCTCGCTCCTCGTGTGATGTTCAGGACCCCCGCTCCTCGTGTGACGTTCAGGACCCCCGCTCCTCGTGTGACGTTCAGGGACCCCTGCTCCTCGTGTGACGTTCAGGGACCCCTGCTCCTCGTGTGACGTTCAGGACCCCCGCTCCTCACGTGACGTTCAGGGACCCCCGCTCCTCGTGTGACGTTCAGGACCCCGGCTCAGGACCCCCGCTCCTCGTGTGACGTTCAGGGACCCCCGCTCCTCGTGTGACGTTCAGGGACCCCCGCTCCTCACGTGACGTTCAGGGACCCCCGCTCCTCGTGTGACGTTCAGGACCCTCGCTCCTCGTGGGACGTTCAGGACCCGGCTCAGGACCCTCGCTCCTCGTGTGATGTTCAGGACCCCCGCTCCTCGTGTGACGTTCAGGACCCCCGCTCCTCGTGTGACGTTCAGGGACCCCTGCTCCTCGTGTGACGTTCAGGGACCCCTGCTCCTCGTGTGACGTTCAGGACCCCCGCTCCTCACGTGACGTTCAGGGACTCCCGCTCCTCGTGTGACGTTCAGGACCCCGGCTCAGGACTCCCGCTCCTCGTGTGACGTTCAGGACCCCGGCTCAGGACCCCCGCTCCTCGTGTGACGTTCAGGACCCCGGCTCAGGACCCCCGCTCCTCGTGTGACGTTCAGGACCCCGGCTCAGGACCCCCGCTCCTCGTGTGACGTTCAGGGACCCCCGCTCCTCGTGTGACGTTCAGGGACCCCCGCTCCTCGTGTGACGTTCAGGACCCCGGCTCAGGACCCCCGCTCCTCGTGTGACGTTCAGGACCCCGGCTCAGGACCCCCGCTCCTCGTGTGACGTTCAGGACCCCGGCTCAGGACCCCTGCTCCTCGTGTGACGTTCAGGACCCCCGCTCCTCGTGTGACGTTCAGGACCCCGGCTCAGGACCCCCGCTCCTCGTGTGACGTTCAGGGACCCCCGCTTCTCGTGTGACGTTCAAGACCCCGGCTCAGGACCCCGCTCCTCGTGTGACGTTCAGGGACCCCCGCTCCTCGTGTGATGTTCAGGACCCCGGCTCAGGACCCCCGCTCCTCGTGTGACGTTCAGGACCCCGGCTCAGGACCCCCGCTCCTCGTGTGACGTTCAGGGACCCCCGCTCCTCGTGTGACGTTCAGGGACCCCCGCTCCTCACGTGACGTTCAGGGACCCCCGCTCCTCGTGTGACGTTCAGGACCCTCGCTCCTCGTGGGACGTTCAGGACCCGGCTCAGGACCCTCGCTCCTCGTGTGATGTTCAGGACCCCCGCTCCTCGTGTGACGTTCAGGACCCCCGCTCCTCGTGTGACGTTCAGGGACCCCTGCTCCTCGTGTGACGTTCAGGGACCCCTGCTCCTCGTGTGACGTTCAGGACCCCCGCTCCTCACGTGACGTTCAGGGACCCCCGCTCCTCGTGTGACGTTCAGGACCCCGGCTCAGGACCCCCGCTCCTCGTGTGACGTTCAGGGACCCCCGCTCCTCGTGTGACGTTCAGGGACCCCCGCTCCTCACGTGACGTTCAGGGACCCCCGCTCCTCGTGTGACGTTCAGGACCCTCGCTCCTCGTGGGACGTTCAGGACCCGGCTCAGGACCCTCGCTCCTCGTGTGATGTTCAGGACCCCCGCTCCTCGTGTGACGTTCAGGACCCCCGCTCCTCGTGTGACGTTCAGGGACCCCTGCTCCTCGTGTGACGTTCAGGGACCCCTGCTCCTCGTGTGACGTTCAGGACCCCCGCTCCTCACGTGACGTTCAGGGACCCCCGCTCCTCGTGTGACGTTCAGGACCCCCGCTCCTCGTGTGACGTTCAGGGACCCCTGCTCCTCGTGTGACGTTCAGGACCCCCGCTCCTCACGTGACGTTCAGGGACTCCCGCTCCTCGTGTGACGTTCAAGACCCCGGCTCAGGACCCCCACTCCTCGTGTGACGTTCAGGACCCCGGCTCAGGACCCCCACTCCTCGTGTGACGTTCAGGACCCCGGCTCCTCGTGTGACGTTCAGGACCCCGGCTCAGGACCCCCGCTCCTCGTGTGACGTTCAGGACCCCGGACCCCCGCTCCTCGTGTGACGTTCAGGACCCCGGCTCAGGACCCCCGCTCCTCGTGTGACGTTCAGGACCCCGGACCCCCGCTCCTCGTGTGACGTTCAGGACCCCGGCTCAGGATCCCCGCTCCTTGTGTGACGTTCAGGACCCCCGCTCCTTGTGTGACGTTCAGGACCCCCGCTTCTCGTGTGACGTTCAGGACCCCCGCTCAGGACCCCCGCTCCTCGTGTGACGTTCAGGACCCCCGCTCAGGACCCCCGCTCCTCGTGTGACGTTCAGGACCCCCGCTCCTCGTGTGACGTTCAGGGACCCCTGCTCCTCGTGTGACGTTAAGGGACCCCTGCTCCTCGTGTGACGTTCAGGACCCCCGCTCCTCGTGTGACGTTCAGGGACCCCTGCTCCTCGTGTGACGTTCAGGGACCCCTGCTCCTCGTGTGACGTTCAGGACCCCCGCTCCTCACGTGACGTTCAGGGACTCCCGCTCCTCGTGTGACGTTCAGGACCCCGGCTCAGGACCCCCGCTCCTCGTGTGACGTTCAGGACCCCGGCTCAGGACCCCCGCTCCTCGTGTGACGTTCAGGACCCCGGCTCAGGACCCCCGCTCCTCGTGTGACGTTCAGGGACCCCCGCTCCTCGTGTGACGTTCAGGGACCCCCGCTCCTCGTGTGACGTTCAGGACCCCGGCTCAGGACCCCCGCTCCTCGTGTGACGTTCAGGACCCCGGCTCAGGACCCCCGCTCCTCGTGTGACGTTCAGGACCCCGGCTCAGGACCCCTGCTCCTCGTGTGACGTTCAGGACCCCCGCTCCTCGTGTGACGTTCAGGACCCCGGCTCAGGACCCCCGCTCCTCGTGTGACGTTCAGGGACCCCCGCTTCTCGTGTGACGTTCAAGACCCCGGCTCAGGACCCCGCTCCTCGTGTGACGTTCAGGGACCCCCGCTCCTCGTGTGATGTTCAGGACCCCGGCTCAGGACCCCCGCTCCTCGTGTGACGTTCAGGACCCCGGCTCAGGACCCCCGCTCCTCGTGTGACGTTCAGGGACCCCCGCTCCTCGTGTGACGTTCAGGGACCCCCGCTCCTCACGTGACGTTCAGGGACCCCCGCTCCTCGTGTGACGTTCAGGACCCTCGCTCCTCGTGGGACGTTCAGGACCCGGCTCAGGACCCTCGCTCCTCGTGTGATGTTCAGGACCCCCGCTCCTCGTGTGACGTTCAGGACCCCCGCTCCTCGTGTGACGTTCAGGGACCCCTGCTCCTCGTGTGACGTTCAGGGACCCCTGCTCCTCGTGTGACGTTCAGGACCCCCGCTCCTCACGTGACGTTCAGGGACCCCCGCTCCTCGTGTGACGTTCAGGACCCCGGCTCAGGACCCCCGCTCCTCGTGTGACGTTCAGGGACCCCCGCTCCTCGTGTGACGTTCAGGGACCCCCGCTCCTCACGTGACGTTCAGGGACCCCCGCTCCTCGTGTGACGTTCAGGACCCTCGCTCCTCGTGGGACGTTCAGGACCCGGCTCAGGACCCTCGCTCCTCGTGTGATGTTCAGGACCCCCGCTCCTCGTGTGACGTTCAGGGACCCCTGCTCCTCGTGTGACGTTCAGGGACCCCTGCTCCTCGTGTGACGTTCAGGACCCCCGCTCCTCACGTGACGTTCAGGGACCCCCGCTCCTCGTGTGACGTTCAGGACCCCCGCTCCTCGTGTGACGTTCAGGGACCCCTGCTCCTCGTGTGACGTTCAGGACCCCCGCTCCTCACGTGACGTTCAGGGACTCCCGCTCCTCGTGTGACGTTCAAGACCCCGGCTCAGGACCCCCACTCCTCGTGTGACGTTCAGGACCCCGGCTCAGGACCCCCACTCCTCGTGTGACGTTCAGGACCCCGGCTCCTCGTGTGACGTTCAGGACCCCGGCTCAGGACCCCCGCTCCTCGTGTGACGTTCAGGACCCCGGACCCCCGCTCCTCGTGTGACGTTCAGGACCCCGGCTCAGGACCCCCGCTCCTCGTGTGACGTTCAGGACCCCGGACCCCCGCTCCTCGTGTGACGTTCAGGACCCCGGCTCAGGATCCCCGCTCCTTGTGTGACGTTCAGGACCCCCGCTCCTTGTGTGACGTTCAGGACCCCCGCTTCTCGTGTGACGTTCAGGACCCCCGCTCAGGACCCCCGCTCCTCGTGTGACGTTCAGGACCCCCGCTCAGGACCCCCGCTCCTCGTGTGACGTTCAGGACCCCCGCTCAGGACCCCCGCTCCTCGTGTGACGTTCAGGACCCCCGCTCAGGACCCCCGCTCCTCGTGTGACGTTCAGGACCCCCGCTCCTCGAAGGGAAAAGCCCCTCGCAGCTGCCGTGGAAAACGTTCTTAAAATAAAAGCTGGTCCTGAAAAGCATCCGGACGCGGAGCAGCTGCAGCTCCGGACGCAAGGGCAGCAACGCCGGGACGAAAGAGGAGTTGCCGGGGTTACAGAGTGCTTCTGTGTAACGTGAACGTGCAGGTAAAGTCCAGAGTGACCCGAGCTCACCATCTGGACACGGGACCCCGAAAGCTGCCCGGAGCTGAGTGAAGGACGGCTCAAATTTGGTCTTTAAAGTTCATATTAAAGGTTCTGCTGTTTTTATAATTCTGACCTCGTTTGGTGGTGTAGAACTTGTGGTCAATATTTATCACAGTTTTACTTCTGTTAAGTTGCATTTTGTGAGGAAAGTTTGAAAAATAAGGCTTTAAAAAGACAGGAAGTGGAGCTGAATCCCTCTGTGATGTCATCAGTGTGCGACACAGAGACAGTTTAAACCACGGTTAGACTAAATAAAGGTGTTTTATGGTGTTATTGTGTCAGATCAGAACTGTTGTGTCATTTATGTGGAGTTTGGCTCTTGTTTACAGTCTGGTTGCTATGGTAACAGCTGTGGAATCACCTCTACCCATGTCCAACCAGGAAGTACAATTATAAACTTTACAAAAATGGTTCAAACTGGGGACAAACGGGCAAAATGTTTAGTCAAATCTGAAATATAATAGTCAAAAGAGGCGATTAAAAATAAAAACTGAAAAAGGTTATGTCTGTCCACCGTCAAATACGTGTATAAATCATCTGGATATTTCATATTTCGTGATATTCTGATGTTAATCACGGTTTCTCCGGCGAAATCACATTGTGTTCCACTTCACTTCACGCCTCCATTCTGCAATTTAGAACGTCTTTGCATACGTTTAAAGGCCGCGTTCCAGTTGACCCGCGCAGGTGTTGTGTTTAAAAGTGCATCTCGATCAGATTATTCATCTCCAGGACAATGATGGTTTAAAGTGCCCATGACAGGTTTTTACGATGTTCTAATTCTGACTTTATTTAGTGTATTTATAACTGTCGTACATATACATTATAGTTTTACATCAATCGAGCAGGTATTTGTGGAGAAAACGTGGAAAAAATCTGTAGAAAATGACAGGAAGTGACATCACACCTGGGACACTCACAAAATTTACACAAAGAACCACATTTTTTTTGACTCTCTAAACATTAATTCAACAAAATATTTATTTAATTTTTCGTCAAAAAAAAAAAGTGTTTGCTGAGTAATTTCCTAGTGTGATGTCATCAGTTACAAACAGGAAGTGAACTCATAAAAGCTAAAAACTGTGATATTCTGTAATACAATTTTCATAATTTTTGGCAAAATTCTATACATATTTATTTTAACTGCATTTTAGTTCAATGACTCGTCCTGCAGGGGGCGCTTTAAACTGTCTGGTCTCACACACAGCGGCAGTAAATCTGTCTCGAGTGTAGAGCTGGGTTGAAATAACAAATACATTTTTATTTTTTAATAACATTAACCCCCGGATCGAATCGAAATCAGATCGAAATCGGAGCGAATCGGATGGGATCTGAGAAATCGGAAAAAAAAACTATTTTGAAACGTAAAAATCAGAATCGAATCGATTCTTGAAATTTGAATCGAAACCCAGCTCTACTCGAGTGTATTTACCGACTGTCATTCACCTATTGGCGTTAGCTTCCTGTTTTTTCACCGCTAACATCATGCACCTTCCAAAGCTGCTGAAGTGTGTGGTCACGGACGTACATGATGCATTATTCATGTTTAGTCATGGTTTAATTAAAGGAGACGGCATGTAAAATGGCCTTTTCTCCATCTTTTAAAGGTTTTTCCGCCTCATTAGCTTACGCAGAGTGGGATTTTGATTGCATCCGTCACGCGTCACGCCGATATCTGCTTTCTGGAGTTATCTGATTATGCAAATGAGCAGGAATGTCACAACATCAAATCATTAAACTCAATTATTGACGGCAAACAACGGTAATGTACTGATTTTCCTCTCGTTCGAACAGTCTAAAAGATCACGACTTGTCTAGTGTGAGACTGGTTTTATGAAATCAAACTTTCTGAACAATTAAGTCAATTTAATGAGTGAATAATACACTTAGATTAATATAGTTAATTAATATAGTTAACGTAAGAAGCTTTTTACGTTTAGGGTTACTTTTTTTGAGTGCAGGTTGAACTGAAATTGCTTCTAAAATGCCCACAATTATAAATCTGTTTTTCTTTTTTTTTAACCTAAATAATCACAATTATTGACAAACCACATATTACGCAAAAATAAATAAAAATGTTGCAACAACAAAATTAAATAGAAAATGTTAAAGTTTGAAAGAGTTTTCCAGTTAAAAATCCAAACATAAAATCTAATTATTGGGTTTTTTGAATTTTTACAAAGAAACAACGACTCTCTAAACAGAATTTAACAAAATAAAGTCGTTCTCATAAATTTTTGTTCATCAATTTAAAATAAGTGCGACATTAGATGAGTTTTGGCCCAGTGATTGCTCTGTAATTTCCTCGTGTGATGTCATCAAATACAAACAGGAAGTATAATTTAAATTTACATTTTTTGCAAAGTTCAAAATGTAGTTCTCTATATTTAGTTCAATGAGTGGTCCGGCCTGCAGGGGGCGCTTTCACTGGATTTCTTTGACAACCGACAACGTTCACATCCACATTCCTCTCGACTCGAATGTTTGTGAAAATTACACTGCAAAAAACCCTCCAAACTCCAAAAAGTCACATTTGTCACATCCAGATCACACTTTCTAACACGGTAATGACCTGAATCACAGAGCGAACCCCGAACAGACAAGCGTCCAGCACCATCGTCCATCATGACCCACTCAGACCCACGTATTCACCTTTAGATTGATGATGACACTCATGACGTCAATGGTCTTTGCGCGAGGACACGTCTGCCATCTTCACCTTTATAAACCCTGATTGACAAGACCACGAGATCCTCTGAAAGCTCGTCTCCTTTTGTCGCTCTGTTCTGACCGAGAGCTCGGGTCAGCGCGTGTCCACTCGCTGGATATGAGAATAATCCCAGTGGTTCGTCATCGTTATCTCTCTTTTCCTCTTTCTCTCTCTTTCATCATCGTTATCTCTCTCTTTTCCTCTTTCTCTCTCTTTCATCATCGTTATCTCTCTCTTTTCCTCTTTCTCTCTCTTTCATCATCGTTATCTCTCTCTTTTCCTCTTTCTCTCTCTTTCATCATCGTTATCTCTCTCTTTTCCTCTTTCTCTCTCTTTCATCATCGTTATCTCTCTCTTTTCCTCTTTCTCTCTCTTTCATCATCGTTATCTCTCTCTTTTCCTCTTTCTCTCTCTTTCATCATCGTTATCTCTCTCTTTTCCTCTTTCTCTCTCTTTCATCATCGTTATCTCTCTCTTTTCCTCTTTCTCTCTCTTTCATCATCGTTATCTCTCTCTCTTTTCTTCTTTTATTCTATTTATTAAAATAAATGCGTTTTTTTAATCATTACATTTTAAAAATGTATCTATTTAAAAAAAAAACTGAATAAATAAAGAAAAAGTTAAAAATCTCACTTAGTAATCAAATAAATAAAATGTGCAAAGTAGAAGAAGAAAATAATAAAATCAATGTATTAAAAAAAACCTGAATAAATAAGAAAAAGTGAAAAACATTTTTTTTTTTTAAATACAAATTTTAAATAAATAAAAAAGGAATAAAGTAGAAGAATAAAATAATAAAATTTAGCCAGATTTTGTTCTTGGGGTAAAAATATTGATGTAATGTTTTAGAACACGACAAGATTTATTTATTGAGCGCTGGCGCCGCTTCCTGGGCGATGGCGGTACTGCGAGGGAGAAAAGCTGCACTAAAGAGCTTCAGGTTCAGATGAAAATGTTCTACAGCTGAATAAAACGTCACAGTAAACACTAAAAATGGATTGAAACGACTTTATGCTGCCGACACGAGAAAGCTCAAAGAATTAATCCTTTTCTAAATGCTGAAAAAATGCTGAAAAAAACATGAACTGCAACAAATAAACAACAGAATTAAGATTAAAACTGGAATTTTGATCACTTATTTTCACAAGCATTGATTTAATTTGTTTATTTCAGTTTTAAATCAGCTTTTTCAGACACAAAAGAGAAGGACAATCAGCTCTCGTCTCAAAGTGTCGTCGGTTTGTGTTTATTTTGGCTCTTTCTGACAAGTTTGAAAGGATGAAATGTTTAATAATTAGAATAAAACAGCATGTGGAGGTCTGAGATTTGTCCAAAAACGTTTCGCTCTGACAAAAGACTTTGAGATTGGACAATTTATGAATGGAAAAAGCTTTTAAGTGGCAAGAACGATTGTCAAAAGCATCAAAAATATGATACGAAAACAAGAAACACATTTGAGCCAGAACTACAAAGAAAGTATTGATTACTTTGTGCGGAAAATTACAGTCTATTGTCTAAAAAAGTGTTTCACTGTCATTGTGGCATCAGACACTTAACTTGCCCGTTTCTGGAAGTAAATATCAAAACATAAAAGATAAAACCGTAACAAAATGCAAACTTTTCCTGACATATATAAATGAAATAATAAAGAAAATTTTAAAAAGGTGATTTCTACATTGATGGTTAATAAGTCTTATAGATGATTACAAGCACACCGCCACATCCATCCATCACTTTAGCCAAAAACAATTACACACCGATGATTTGAATCCCTTGTTGTTTAAAAAGAGCAGCTCCTTCAACTTCCAAGTCATTTTGTTAAAAGCGACACGCACGAAAAAATATCATGGAGTCTCTAATCCACACAAAAGGCTGCTCGAGACGGAGAGAAGCTTCACAACAGTGGAAGTGACTAGAACAAGCCCGAAACAAACAAAAACACTTATCTCAGTCGTTTTTGTGACTCTTATCCATCAAACGTGGTCTTAAACCTGCCGTGGGCGCCTCCATGTTTGTTTTCCCAGCCCCCTGACATTACAAACTGTGGTGAGTACAAAGGAGACGCAGAGAAGCTTCCGTCCACCCTTTGCGTCGATTTGCCCGACCGTATCACAGCCTTTAAATGTGTAGCGACGGGAGCTGTACACGATCTGACCACCGGGGGCAGTACTGAACACATCGCAACAGTGAAAGTGACAAGAACAAGCCCGAAACAAACAAAAAAACTCTTCTCTCTGTCGTGGTTTTGTGACTCTTTTCCATCAAAAGTGTTCTGCAACCTGCCGTGGGCGCCTCCATGTTTGTTTTCCCGGCCCCCCGACATTACAAGCGGCGGCGGGCGGAGCCGAGAGGAGCGTGTGCACGAGCCTCACCTGTCTGTAGGTGCTGATGATGACCTCCCTCAGGTGATAGTGCATCGGCGTCATGGTTTCGCTGACCGAGTCCAGCGCCATGTCCACCTCGCGCTTCATCCTGTGCCCGTCGGGAAGCAGCCGCACAAGCCGCATCACCACCTGCGCGGGACACGGCAAACGTCGTTATGTACGGAGGCGGCGGCGGAAACCTGGATTAATGTCGAATTATTACCGTATTTTCCGGACTATAAGCCGCACCTTTTTTCATAGTTTTTTCCGGGGTGCGACTTATACTCCAGAGCGACTTATATGTGCTATTATTAGTTATTTAGCGACGCAGAAGAAGAATCTGCACTTCCTCTGGAGTTTGTGGAGTTGTTTAGAAGTGACACAGAGGAAGAAGAATTCAATGGATTTAGTGATTTGGGGTAAAACTGATGCTTTGCTAAACTTGTTAGCATGTTCTTTATGCTATAGTTATCTGAATAACTGTTCATATGTTACGCTAACGTACCAGACACTTACCACAGTTCTGTCTGTGCCTCATGTAGCTGAAGGTGTTAGCGTTAGCATACGTCATGTAGCTGAAGGTGTTAGCGTTAGCATACGTCATGTAGCTGAAGATGTTAGCGTTAGCATACGTCATGTAGCTGAAGGTGTTAGCGTTAGCATACGTCATGTAGCTGAAGGTGTTAGCGTTAGCATACGTCATGTAGCTGAAGGTGTTAGCGTTAGCATACGTCATGTAGCTGAAGGTGTTAGCGTTAGCATACGTCATGTAGCTGAAGGTGTTAGCGTTAGCATACGTCATGTAGCTGAAGGTGTTAGCGTTAGCATATGTCATGTAGCTGAAGGTGTTAGCGTTAGCATACGTCATGTAGCTGAAGGTGTTAGCGTTAGCATACGTACACCTATTCACCATGTTCTCTCATCTGTTATTATTTTAAACTGCATTTACAGATGAAATGTCTGTTCTTGGATTTGATCAAATACATTTCCCCAAAAAATGCGACTTATACTCCAGTGCGACTTATTGTCTGGAAAATACAGCAATTTACTGAAGATACTTAAAATAGTTTAGAAAGGTACATGAACGAGGGCTGTAGGACGCTTGAAAAAAAGGAGAAAAAGATAAAAAAAGAAGAAAAAGAAAAGAAAGGAAAGAAAGAAAAGAAAAGAAAAGAAAGAAAAGAAAAGGTCAGCGTGTCTCTTAAGCTAACAGCTAAACATGTCAAAGTCCCGCAGTGTCATTCAAAGCTCCAGCAGATTGACGTTGGCGTTGCTAGCAGAGGCCGCTCAGCGTTTCCTGGTTACGATCCCATTGTCGCCGCGGTGACTGGCACGTTGCTCTGCCACACAAGGCGGAGAAAACTAAAGCGTTTAAGCGCGTTCGGGTTGATAAAGTTTAATGCAGTGTTTTATGGCGCGATGAAAATGAGCTGAATGTGTCGAGATGTGAGCGGCGTTAGCTCGTTTGTTTTCTGAGGCGATTTTACAAGTTACAGAGCGACAAAGTGGAAAATACAGAGCAAATGAGTCATGTTGGCATCTGACCGACAACCAAACGAACTTCAGTTTAACCAGGACTAAAGCAGGACTAAAAAAGGACTAAAGCAGGACTAAAGCAGGACTAAACCAGGGCTGAACCAGGGCTGAACCAGGACTAAACCAGGGCTGAACCAGGGCTGAACCAGGACTAAACCAGGTCTGAACAAGGACTAAACCGGGACTAAACCAGGTCTAAACCAGGACTAAACCAGGTCTGAACCAGGACTGAACCAGGACTAAACCGGGACTAAACCGGGACTAAACCAGGACTAAACCAGGACTAAACCAGGACTAAACCAGGGCTGAACCAGGGCTGAACCAGGACTAAACCAGGTCTGAACAAGGACTAAACCGGGACTAAACCAGGTCTAAACCAGGACTAAACCAGGTCTGAACCAGGACTGAACCAGGACTAAACCGGGACTAAACCAGGACTAAACCAGGACTAAAGCAGGACTAAAGCAGGACTAAACCAGGGCTGAACCAGGGCTGAACCAGGGCTGAACCAGGACTAAACCAGGTCTGAACAAGGACTAAACCGGGACTAAACCAGGTCTAAACCAGGACTAAACCAGGTCTGAACCAGGACTGAACCAGGACTAAACCGGGACTAAACCGGGACTAAACCAGGACTAAACCAGGACTAAACCAGGACTAAACCAGGGCTGAACCAGGGCTGAACCAGGACTAAACCAGGGCTGAACCAGGACTGAACCAGGACTAAACCGGGACTAAACCAGGACTAAACCAGGACTAAACCAGGACTAAACCAGGTCTAAACCAGGTCTAAAAGAGGACTGAACCAGGACTAAACTGGGACTAAACTAGGACTAAACCAGGTCTGAACCAGAACTGAACCAGGACTAAACCAGGTCTAAAAGAGAACTAAACCAGGACTGAACCAGGACTAAACCAGAACTAAACCAGGACTAAACCAGAACTAAAACGGGACAAAAACAGGACTAAAACAAGACTAAAACGGGACTAAAACAGGACTTAACTGTTGTGACAAGACGACTTCACGTGCCTCGTTTGACTTTCCCCCTGGATAAACGAACCTGCTATGATACAAATAAAAACACGGAACAAACCTCAAATTCTCCTTTCGTGTACTTGGCGTCAGGAACGCTCACAATCTCGTCGTCTGTGATCTCCGGAAAACCCTGAAACAAACAAAAACAAATTAATTCACATCACATCTCGGCAAAGAATTTACACATCCACATTAAAAAATAAAAATAAAAAATTAGACCTGGTTTTGGTGTTTAGTTTACAGCAGAGGGTGATTTGTATTTGAAAGACAAAGTGGAGTCAATTTCTCTTTCTTTTTTTGGCGTCATTTTCCGTGTCAAAAGCTGCAAGATCTGATTTTTTCCAGATTTTTTTAACCTTTAAAGAGGAATTAAAAACAATCGGATGTGAGTTGACTAAGAAATGAATCAGATTTACTGGTTTACATGTTATTTTAATAAACTTACAACTCCAAAAATCTGGTAATAATCCAATTTTGTGCGCAAATGTTCCCGCAATTTTCATACTTTACTGTCGCTAACGCAATTCAGAAAAACAACTGGTGCAGTGTCGTTTAAAGTAAAAAAAAAACATTAAATTGAGCATGAACTACAAATATAATACGGACAAAGCAGTTCTTTATTAAACACTGGGTAAATATAGTCTGTCGTTTGTATTCAGTCTTTTGCAGTTTTTATTCACCACCTTATTGTTTTTCGCATGCCAGTTTTTACCTTTCTATTACGGTTCTAAACTTTATTTGAGGATGGTGCTCCGGGATAAGATAAGATAAGATAAGATATTCCTTTATTGTCCCACATGGGGAAATTTCATTGGTGCAACACAGGTAGATACAGAGGTAGATACAGAAGAACAGATCACTTATAGGAAGTCTGAAAAACACTTTCAGTAGAAGATCTCCTATAAATAAATAAAAAACTCCCATAGACAAATAAATAAATAAATACATAAATACCATTGCATGTGATCATGAGAGTAATTGCACATGAATATGTGTCACGACAGCACATAGATTGCACATGAATTTCACAGTAATTGCACATGAATTCCAACAGCAATTGCACATATGACAGAATTGCACATCAGTATTAGGTTAGGTCAGTATTGCGAGTGTTCAGTACTAACAGTTTTTGTTATAAAGTCTGACAGCAGCAGGAAGGAAAGACCTACGAAACCTTTCCTTCACACAGCGAGGGTGGATCAGTCTCTCACTGAAGCTGCTCTCCAGAGCGGACAGAGTGTCCTGCAGGGGACAGAGTGTCCTGCAGGGGGTGGCACTCATGGTCCAGCATAGATGTGAATCTAGCCAGGACCCTCCTGTCCCCCACCTCCTGCACCGAGTCCAGAGCACAGCCCAGGACGGAGCTGGACTTCTTGATGACTCTGTCCAGCCTCTTCCTTTCCCTCTCTGTGATGCTGCTGCTCCAGCAGGCCACACCGTACAGGAGAGCTGATGCCACCACAGAGTCGTAGAAGGTCTTCAGGAGTGGCCCTGTCACTCCAAAAGACCTGAGTCTCCTCAGGAGGTAGAGCCGACTCTGGCTCTTCCTGTACAGTGCGTCTGTGTTATGAGTCCAGTCCAGTTTGTGGTTCAGATGAACACCCAGGTACTTGTATGAGTCACTCTCTCAATGTCCCGTCCCTGGATGTTCACTGGTGAGGGGGCAGTGGGGTGGCGTCTGCGGAAATCCACCACCATCTCCTTGGTCTTCCCCGCGTTGATGAGGAGGTGGTTCCGCTGACACCAGTCCACAAAGTCCTGCTCCAGTCCTCTGTACTCCGCGTCATCGTCGTCTGTGATGAGCACGACGATGGCAGAGTCGTCAGAGAACTTCTGCAGGACACAGCTGTCCGTGTCATGTCTGAAGTCTGCAGTGTAAAGAGTGAAGAGAAAGGGCGCGAGGACAGTGCCCTGGGGCGCCCCCACACTGCAGGTCCGAGTGTCAGACACACAGTCCCGGGCTCTCACAAACTGGGGTCGGTCTGTGAGGTAGTCCAGGATCCACTCTGCCAGGTCATACTCCACACCAGCCGTCTCCAGCTTGTCCCTCAGGAGCAGCGGCTGGATGGTGTTGAAGGCGCTGGAAAGATCGAAGAACAGAATCCTCACAGAGCTGCCAGGCTTTTCCAGGTGAGAGAGAGAGCGGTGCAGCAGGGAGATGACGGCGTCCTCCACTCCGATGCCAGACCGATATGCAAACTGCAGCGGGTCCATGGCTGAGCTCAGGGTGGAGCGGAGGTGGTCCAGGACTAGCCGCTCCAGTGTCTTCATCAGGTGGGACGTGAGAGCCACTGGCCTGAAGCTGTTGAGGTCTTTGGGGCGCAGTGTCTTAGGCACAGGTACCAGACAGGAGGTCTTCCAGACCCGTGGTACCAGCCTCAGCTTCAGGCTCATGTTGAAGACATGCTCCATAACTCCACACAGTTCATCTGCGCAGGACTTAAGGAGCCTGGGGCTGATGCCATCAGGTCCTGCTGCCTTCCTCACTTTAATCCTCTTCAGCTCACTCCTCACCTGTGCTGCTGTGACAGTCAGTGGTTGGCAGGGGGACCGTGTGCTGGGGGGATGGGTGAGTCCAGGCGAAGTGGGGAGCTGATGGTCCGGGGCAGATAAGCGAAGAGGAACAGATGCAGGGCATTGTCCAGCTGTGGAAGAGGGAGCATGCAGCTGTGCAGGGGGAGGGGCGGGTGACCGATCAAACCTCAAGAAGTGAGCATTTAAATCATTCACCCACTGTAGATCCCCCTCTGTCTGGGCAGGGGGGATTTTGAAGCCCGAGATGGTTTTCAGGCTCCTCCACACTCCCTGAATGTTCTTTTGCTGCAGCTGCTCCTCCATCCTCCTCTTGTAGCCGGCCTCAGCCTGCCTGATCTACCAGCGCCTTATGACATGGACATGTTATCAAGGGTAAGATTAAGACGGCGCTCATTATTTAAGCTAAAATCATGTTCTTCTGCATCGATTTGTGTTTTGATTCAGGCACAGATTCAACCATCATCTCATAACGAGCCAAAAATCCTCATTAAAGCAGAACTAAGTCACATTTTCACCCTGTTCAAGTCCCCGTGATGGTTAAATACGTATTTTTGGGGCGACTGACAATGTATCTTATTAATATAAAACATTTAAAAATATATAAAAAGTTATATGAAAATGTTAAAAATATATTTGTTGTTCTTGTGTTGTTTTTAAAGGCAGCCAAATGAAGAGGTGCATTTACTGCCCCCAAGTGTAGCTGCACGTCTTCAAAATATGTGTGTGTGTAAAGAATAAAGCCTAAAGAATAAAGCCTAAAAATAAAGCCTAAAGAGTGAAGCCTAAAGAATAAAGCCTAAAGAATGAAGCCTAAAGAGTGAAGCCTAAAGAATAAAGCCTAAAGAATGAAGCCTATGAAGCCTAAAGAGTGAAGCCTACAGAATAAAGCCTAAAGAATGAAGCCTAAAGAATAAAGCCTAGAGTGAAGCCTAAAGAGTGAAGCCTAAAGAGTGAAGCCTAAAGAATGAAGCCTAAAGAATAAAGCCTAAAGAGTGAAGCCTAAAGAGTGAAGCTTAAAGAATGAAGCCTAAAGAATGAAGCCTAAAGAGTGAAGCCTAAAGAATGAAGCCTAAAGAATAAAGCCTAAAGAATGAAGCCTAAAGAATAAAGCCTAAAGAGTGAAGCCTAAAGAATAAAGCCTAAAGAATAAAGCCTAAAGAATGAAGCCTAAAGAATAAAGCCTAAAGAGTGAAGCCTAAAGAGTGAAGCTTAAAGAGTGAAGCCTAAAGAATGAAGCCTAAAGAGTGAAGCCTAAAGAATGAAGCCTAAAGAATAAAGCCTAAAGAATAAAGCCTTAAGAGTGAAGCCTAAAGAATGAAGCCTAAAGAATAAAGAATAAAGCCTAAAGAATGAAGCCTAAAGAATGAAGCCTAAAGAATAAAGCCTAAAGAATGAAGCCTAAAGAATAAAGCCTAAAGAATGAAGCCTAAAGAATAAAGCCTAAAGAATAAAGCCTAAAGAATGAAGCCTAAAGAATAAAGCCTAAAGAATAAAGAATAAAGCCTAAAGAATAAAGCCTAAAGAATGAAGCCTAAAGAGTGAAGCCTAAAGAATAAAGCCTAAATAATGAAGCCTAAAGAATAAAGCCTAAAGAATAAAGCCTAAAGAATGAAGCCTAAAGAATAAAGCCTAAAGAATAAAGAATAAAGCCTAAAGAATAAAGCCTAAAGAGTGAAGCCTAAAGAGTGAAGCCTAAAGAATAAAGCCTAAAGAATAAAGCCTAAAGAGTGAAGCCTAAAGAATGAGGCCTAAAGAATGAAGCCTAAAGAATAAAGCCTAAAGAATAAAGCCTAAAGAATAAAGCCTAAAGAATGAAGCCTAAAGAGTGAAGCCTAAAGAATAAAGAATGAAGCCTAAAGAATGAAGCCTAAAGAATGAAGCCTAAAGAATGAAGCCTAAAGAATAAAGCCTAAAGAATAAAGAATAAAGCCTAAATAATAAAGCCTAAAGAATGAAGCCTAAATAATTAAAGCCTAAAGAATAAAGCCTAAAGAATAAAGCCTAAAGAATAAAGAATAAAGCCTAAAGAATAAAGCCTAAAGAATGAAGCCTAAAGAATGAAGCCTAAAGAATAAAGCCTAAAGAATAAAGCCTAAAGAATGAAGCCTAAAGAGTGAAGCCTAAAGAATAAAGAATGAAGCCTAAAGAATGAAGCCTAAAGAATGAAGCCTAAAGAATGAAGCCTAAAGAATAAAGCCTAAAGAATAAAGCCTAAAGAATAAAGAATAAAGCCTAAAGAATGAAGCCTAAATAATTAAAGCCTAAAGAATAAAGCCTAAAGAATAAAGCCTAAAGAATAAAGCCTAAAGAATAAAGCCTAAAGAATGAAGCCTAAAGAATGAAGCCTAAAGAACAGTAGCATTGAAGTGTAAGATGTACAACTACAGTAGGTGGCGCTTTTGTAACACGTGGATACACGCCGCCCTAAAACACCCAAAAAAAAGAAGATATAGTTGTGCACTATTATTTATTGCAAACATGTACAATACATTACGAATTTCAGTACATTTCAAATACAAATACAAATACTTTGGTCGTCTTGTCAACAATTCAAGAGAAAAACACATTAACGTCTCAACAGGAATGCATCAAAACAAATAAGAAAAAACTAAATAGATGCATAAAAATGACAAATTTGAAGAGTAAAATGTAGATCAAATCATTGATCATTTCATCATTTACTTCAAAACAATAAACAAGATCATTCACAACTCTTTCCAGGGAACGAGAAAGTCGGTTCACCTCTAGCTCATCATTACAGAGGCAGCCTCAACACAAATGGCGGCTCGTTCGATTCCCAATCCTCCTCCGTTTCTGGCTCCCACGGCTCCGTCGGCTCGTGGCAGAGCGCCGAGTCGGACTGCGCCTCGTGAAACGCTCGGAGCTCCTCCTCCATTTGCTCGATGTATCCTTTGAGCCCGTCGTTCAGCTCGATCTCCCAGTCCAGGCGCTTCTGGAGACGCTTCAGTGTTTTCGCGGTGGCGGCGTCGTCGGCCCGAGGCGCCTGCCACCGCTGTCGCCCGCCGTCCACATCCCGCTTGCCCGCCTGTGGCTCGGCCTGTTTGAGCGCCACCTCCAGGCGCTTCATCGCTGAGGTCAGCTCTTTGTACTTGGAGAGGAGAGCGTCCGCCGCGTCGGTCACGTCTTCCACCCGATCCTCGCAGAGGGAGTGGACGGCCTGCAGTTCCGTCTCGAAAGCCTCTCGTGAAGCGTCGAGCTCGTCCTCCAGCGCGTCAATCTTCTGCCGCAGTTGTGTCACTTCTTTCTCGTGAAGGGCCAGCATTTCCTCGTCCTTCTGGTCAAGGCGCTCCCGCAGACGGGCCTTCTCCCCCTCGAGCTTGGAGACTTTGCGGAGAGCCACGCCCAGTTGTGCGTTGGTCTGATCGGCCACGGCTCTGGGCACAAACAACACGTCGAGGCTGTTGTCAAACCGCTCCTGGAGCGTTGCCATGGCGGCGGTAAAAATGTCTCTCTTCTCCTCCGTCTCGCTCATGAACATCTCCGTAACTGAAGATGAAGTGTTCAGCGTCTGTTTCTCCATTTCAGCTTCTGCTCTCGAGTCTCCAAAGTCCAGTCGAAAATGATTCTGTCGCTTCCTCACACCAGCTTTATAGCAGAGGCTTTATGACATCTCTTTATGACATCATCGTACAAAAACAGTGCTCTTCCATTGGCTGTTTTGTAGCGTATGCAGAAAAGATAATCCTTTATTGTCCACATACAGGGAAATTTCATTGTTGCAATGCAGGTAGATACAGTAGATACTCTTAATAAAAGAACTCTTATGAACAAAAACTCCTATAGAACAGAACCTCTCATTTCCTAATAAGGAATGGAGGGGAAAAATAAATGAATAAATAAATACAGATAAATTATTGTAGTATATGTAGTATTTCATATATAATAGTACATGCTGTAGTACCACATTGTAGTACTATGTTAAGATAAGATATTCCTTTATTATCCCACATGGGGAAATTTCATTGGTGCAACGCAGGTAGATACAGAGGTAGATACAGAAGAACAGATCACTTATAGGAAGTCTGTAAAACACTTTCAGTAGAAGATCTCCTATAAATAAATAAAAACTCCCATAGACAAATGAATAAATAAATACATAAATACCATTGCATGTGATCACGAGAGTAATTGCACATGAATATGTGTCACGACAGCACATAGGTTGCACATGAATTTCACAGTAATTGCACATGAATTCCAACAGCAATTGCACATATGACAGAATTGCACATCAGTATTAGGTTAGGTCAGTATTGCGAGTGTTCAGTACTAACAGTTTTTGTTATAAAGTCTGACAGCAGCAGGAAGGAAAGACCTACGAAACCTTTCCTTCACACAGCGAGGGTGGATCAGTCTCTCACTGAAGCTGCTCTCCAGAGCGGAGAGAGTGTCCTGCAGGGGATGAGACTCATGGTCCAGCATAGATGTGAATCTAGCCAGGACCCTCCTGTCCCCCACCTCCTGCACCGAGTCCAGAGCACAGCCCAGGACGGAGCTGGACTTCTTGATGACTCTGTCCAGCCTCTTCCTCTCCCTCTCTGTGATGCTGCTGCTCCAGCAGGCCACACCGTACAGGAGCTGATGCCACCACAGAGTCGTAGAAGGTCTTCAGGAGTGGCCCTGTCACTCCAAAAGACCTGAGTCTCCTCAGGAGGTAGAGCCGACTCTGGCTCTTCCTGTACAGTGCGTCTGTGTTATGAGTCCAGTCCAGTTTGTGGTTCAGATGAACACCCAGGTACTTGTATGAGTCCACTCTCTCAATCTCCCGTCCCTGGATGTTCACTGGTGAGGGGGCAGTGGGGTGGCGTCTGCGGAAATCCACCACCATCTCCTTGGTCTTCCCCGCGTTGATGAGGAGGTGGTTCCGCTGACACCAGTCCACAAAGTCCTGCGCCAGTCCTCTGTACTCCGCGTCATCGTCGTCCGTGATGAGTCCGATGATGAGTCGTCAGAGAACTTCTGCAGGACACAGCTGTCCGTGTCATGTCTGAAGTCTGCAGTGTAAAGGGTGAAGAGAAAGGGCGCGAGGACAGTGCCCTGGGGCGCCCCCACACTGCAGATCCGAGTGTCAGACACACAGTTCCGGGCTCTCACAAACTGGGGTCGGTCTGTGAGGTAGTCCAGGATCCACTCTGCCAGGTCATACTCCACACCAGCCGTCTCCAGCTTGTCCCTCAGGAGCAGCGGCTGGATGGTGTTGAAGGCGCTGGAAAGATCGAAGAACAGAATCTTCACAGAGCTGCCAGGCTTTTCCAGGTGAGAGAGAGAGCGGTGCAGCAGGGAGATGACGGCGTCCTCCACTCCGATGCCAGACCGATATGCAAACTGCAGCGGGTCCATGGCTGAGCTCAGGGTGGAGCGGAGGTGGTCCAGGACTAGCCGCTCCAGTGTCTTCATCAGGTGGGACGTGAGAGCCACTGGCCTGAAGCTGTTGAGGTCTTTGGGGCGCAGTGTCTTAGGCACAGGTACCAGACAGGAGGTCTTCCAGACCCGTGGTACCAGCCTCAGCTTCAGGCTCATGTTGAAGACATGCTCCATAACTCCACACAGTTCATCTGCGCAGGACTTAAGGAGCCTGGGGCTGATGCCATCAGGTCCTGCTGCCTTCCTCACTTTAATCCTCTTCAGCTCACTCCTCACCTGTGCTGCTGTGACAGTCAGTGGTTGGCAGGGGGACCGTGTGATGGGGGGATGAGTGAGTCAAGGCGAAGTGGGGAGCTGATGGTCCGGGGCAGATAAGCGAAGAGTAACAGATGCAGGGCATTGTCCAGCTGTGGAAGAGGGAGCATGCAGCTGTGCAGGGGGAGGGGCGGGTGACCGATCAAACCTCAAGAAGTGAGCATTTAAATCATTCACCCACTGTAGATCCCCCTCTGTCTGGGCAGGGGGGATTTTGAAGCCCGAGATGGTTTTCAGGCTCCTCCACACTCCCTGAATGTTCTTTTGCTGCAGCTGCTCCTCCATCCTCCTCTTGTAGCCGGCCTCAGCCTGCCTGATCTTCCTCCTCAGCTCCTTCTGCACAGTCCTCAGCTCCTCCTTGTTCCCTGACCTGAAGGCTATCTTCTTCTCCTTCAGCAGAGCCTTCAGTTCACGGTTAATCCATGGCTTGTTGTTTGGAAAACACCGCACCGTCCGGGAGGGAACAATGTTCTCAAAACAGAAGTTGATGTAGTCCGTGATGCACTCTGTGATGGTGTTGATGTCCTCCCCATGTGGGTCATAAAGCTCAGTTCAGACAGTGGTGCTGAAGCAGTCCCTCAGAGCCTCCTCGCTCTCAGCAGACCACATCCTCACCTCACGGGACACCACAGGCTGCCTGCGCACGATGGGTTCATACACAGGCCTCAGATGTACAAGGTTGTGGTCCGAGCTGCCCAGGGGAGGGAGGGGGGAAGAAGAATAAGCCTCCTTGGTGTTGGCAAAAAACAAGTCCAATGTTCTATTCTCTCTGGTGGGGCAGGTAACATACTGGGTGTATGTTGGTAGAACAGAAGAGGGAGAAGCGTGGTTAAAGTCACCAGAGATGAGGAAGAGAGCCTGTGGATGCTGTGTTTGCAGCCTACAAGTGCAGGAGAGCAGTGCTTCACAAGCATTTTCAGCATTGGCAGACGGGGCCACATAGACTGCGATCAAAATCACATGTGAGAACTCCCGGGGCAGATAATATGGCCTCATGCCAATAGCCAATAGTTCAATATCCTTGTTACATAGCTGCTCCCTCACTGTGCAGTGTTCGGGTTTGGACCAGCTCGTGTTCACATACACCGCCAGACCTCCACCTCTTTTCTTCAAGCATTCTCTCGTTCTGTCCGCCCGCAGCAGATGAAAATTGTCCAAACCTAAAATAGAGTCTGGCATTTCTGCTGTTAACCAGGTCTCTGTGAAAATCAAGACGCTGCTGTCCCTATAAATCCTCTGGGACCGCATGAGGCTCGCTATTTCCGTCATTTTATTTTGAAGGGACCTCACGTTACCCATGACTACGGCGGGAACCGACTTCCTGTTTGTCCCTCTCTTCTCTCGGAGTTTACGTCCAGCCCGTGTGCCTCGTTGCGTTTTCCTTAGGATGTCCGACGGGATAACGTGACGATCTCCGGGTAAGACGACTGTTTTCCGCAGTTTCATGAGTTCCTCCTTTGTGTAAACGCGGTACGGCGCCGGCCGGGGGGCGGGGCCGGGGGACGGGGCCGGAGCCGGGGGACTCAGAGCCAAGACACATCGCAACGACACGACGAAAACACTCAATCCAGCCGAATAAAGTCAAAACAAGTTAATTTAAAGCGATTCCAGTGCGTGTCCCGATCGTTCGTTGCAGTACAGTACTACTTTTTGTACTTTTAGCATTCTAGTAATACTAGTACGTGCAGTGCATTCAGTATTTTCAGTACTATGATGTAGTACCATGTTGAAGTACTATATTGTAGTATTTTTCGTACTTATTTCATACTATATTTTTGTACTTTTAGAATTCCTGAAATCCTAGTACTTGCAGTGTATTCAGTACTTTTAGTACTATGTTGTAGGTTATAGTACAATATTGTAAAACATTTTAGTATTTTTAGAATTCGAGTAATCCTAGTACTAGCAGTGTAGTCAGTATGTTCAGTCTTATGTTGTAGTAATACGTTGTAGTATTTTGTTGTAGTAGTACTACGTTGAGGTACTTTGTTATAGTACTTGTCGTAGTACTAGTACTACGTTGTAGTACATTTTTCTACATTCAGAATTCTAGTAATCCTAGTACCAAGTCCAAAAGTAATCTAGAGCAGAGACCCAGGTCTCAAGACCCAAGTATTGCACTAAAGCAGTAGAAGTACTAAAGTACTTCAAGTACTACCTTCAAAATAAAAGCACATTGAACGTTCAATGCAATTTAATAGATACAGTCAAATTGAGGCACTTTATGAGAGACGACTACATTGTATCCAATACTCCACCATCTCCAGTCCCTCACAGAGCTACTATGGACTATTGCAATAATGCAGTAAAATGACATCAAGTACTACCTTCAAAATAAAAGCATTGTAAAAAAAAAATATTTGGGGTTTTACACAATAAAAAGCATTGTAAAACTGTTTTGGGAATTTTCACAATAAAATAATTGTAAAGCTATGCTTTGGGGATTTTCACAATAAAAGCACAGTAAAACTATGTTTTGGGGATTTAGTAGCTTTTAAAATTTCTTGTGACACGTGAAGGTCGCTAACGTTTAATCTGATGCGTTTTTAAGATGTTTTCTCATTTAGGGCTTCATTTAAGTCAAAGATAAACTCCAAAAGTGCTTTACACAGTAGTAAAAAAAACGTATTAGCACCACCCACACGTCAGGGCGGGGCAGTATTCATCACGGCTTCACTCACGTTGAAGTTCCAGAGCGTGAGGGCGGCGATGACCGTCGCCGTCGTGGTCCGTCCTTTTCCATTCGAACAGTTGAAAACAAAAGCCGAGCGAGAGTCTTCGGCCAAAGAGCTTTTCATGGATTCCAAAAGTCTGTCGAAATCCTGCAGGGAAAAAACATAAAGCGCAAAGAAACATGAGGACAGTAGACACGCTGGAAATATGGCAATAACAAGTTAATAAGTGCTTAAGATAAGTAGTATTTATCTTGTTTTTGGCTTAATTTTACTGTATTTAACGAATATTGCCAGTGGAACAAGTGAAACATATTTAGTTTTACTTTGAATAAGAAAAACAAGCATTTTTTAACTTGAAATTAGAAAAACAAAAGGCAACCGCACTTGAAATTAGAACAAAACGTATGAAAAGTCAGAATATGGTCAAATCAATACAAATACCAATCAGTTTTAATGAATCATCTCGTTTAAAACAGCTCATTTTTCCAGTGTAGAAATGTATTTGTCTTTTCTAAACAAGCAAACAACAGAAATAAAGGAATAAATAAATAAATAAGTCACATGTTGTACCCATTTCAAGCACTAGGGGACGCACTAATTGTAGGAATGAGTTATGACTGGGACAGAAACTTTAGTCATAAAAAAACGAAATAATCTGAATTTGAGATACAATAAGTAGTTAAAACTAAAAGAAGAATAACAGTTTAATCTAGTTTTATGCCTATTCTGTGCAAACAAAGACATTTTAATTGTAAACACTGGCTTTTTACAAGATTACACAAGGAAAAAGTGGCATAAATATGTGTTAATATGTGTTATTTTGTTTTTTTTGCACGTGCATAAAACATGTTCCCTCTTTTAACCACTAGAGGTCAGGCCGAGACAGCTCTTCAACACGTTCTGAAAGAATTGGAAAGCCTTTTCTCTTTTAAAAAAATAAAATAAATAATAAAGACAGTATCTTCTTTCTCCTCTTTTGTTTTTTAATGGGACAAATGTGACAGACTTTTGGACCACTTGGTTTATATTTCCCTTAAATGTCTTTGGATGTCTTCAGTTTTATTTGATTTCTCTCTCTCTTGTTCTGTTTTTTATGTTTGCTGTTCAACATTTCAAATCTGAAAAATGGAGAAAGTGCAAGTGTGAACGCACACTTTCTTTTTATTTTATATTAACTATTAATTGACTTGTTTAAAATTGACAGAGTCTGGTTTATTGAGCTTGGAATTGTCTAGTATTTTTGTTTATTATGATTAGCCTATTTCTATTGTAGCTAATTTATTTACCAAAGACATTCAACCAAATTTGTGACACTTTTTGTGCCATTTTTAATCTTTTTCTTGTTATTGTTGCATTATCTTTGTGATTTTCAGCTTCATGCAGCATTTTGAGGACTTTTTCCCATTCAAAAGATATAATAGTTTATTTTAAAGCGTTAATCACAACATTCAATGAGAAAAACAATGACATTTGCATTGATTTGAGCAACAAACTGTGGCTAAACTCTCCACCATAAAGCTGCATGGTGCCCCTCTAGCCACTAGAGGGCGCACCAGCTCTCGTTTACCTCCTCTCGGGGCGCGCTGTACTCGGGCAGAGGGACGCGGCAGTAAACCAGGCCCCGGTGCGTGTTCTTGTGCTCGGTGAAGATCTCCTGGACGGTCCGGACGCTCTTGAACATCTTCATCTGTTTGTCCTGCTCCATCGTCACCTCCAGCCACTTCTGACAGCCCGCGATCGCCTCCTTCAGCGACGCCTCCAGTGCCTGAGCGGGACAGGAACCGTTCAGGGTCACCACAAACAAAACCAGTCCGGACGAAGGGAAAATGACACAAACTGGACAATATTCTGAGGAAAAACGATGATGATTCTGTTTAATATTTACATTTTCAACTTAAGTTTAGCCCTTTAACGTCTGAAAGAGGAAGTAAATGGACAAATGTGATCAACTTTGGACTAAATGGGACTTGACTGTTGGACTTGCTGTGCCTTTATTTTATTTATGTTTTTCAATTGTACTATTGTGATTATTTTTCATTATCCCTATTATTATTATTTATTTATTCAAATTATTATTATCATCATTATTTCTATTATTATTATTATTATTATTGCTTGTATTATTATTTATATTATCATTATTATTATTTTATTTATGTTTTTCAATTGTACTATTGAGATTATTTTTCATTATTTCTATTATTATTAAGATAGTATAATCCTTTTAAGATAATCCTTTTATTGTCCACACAGGGAAATTTCATAGTGGGGCTCCGAGCGGGGCCAGCGCCTTTATGACGATATTATTGTTATTATTATTTATATTATTGTAATTTCTGTTATTATTATATTTCTATTAGTATTATTATTATTTATATTATTATTATTTATATTATCATTATTATTGTTTATTTATTTTTAATTGTTATTATTTTTTTTATTTCTTTTGGGAATTGAAATTGCAAAAAAAAATATTTGAAAAAAAGAAGAAGAAAATGACAGAAACCGAACAATATTCGGAGGAAAAACAATTAAAATTCAGGTTAATATTTACATTTTCAACTAAATTCTGGGCGCTTTAACATCTGAAAGAGGAAGTAAATACAAAGTAATACAAAAATCCTTTTTTCATAGTTTTGGCCTGGGTGCGACTTATACTTATACTCCGGAGCGACTTAGATGTGATATTATTTGTTATTTTCACACTTGCAACCACATTTCATACTCCAGTGTAACTTATATATGTTTTTTTCTTCTCTATCATGCATTTTTTGGCTGGTGCGACTTAAACTCCAGTGCGACTTATAGCCCAGAAAATACGGTAGTTCGATACATAGATGATACTTAGATGGATAGTTAGTTAGATACTTTGATAAATAGATGGATAGATTGATATAGTTAGATAGTTATATGATACTTGGATAGTTGGTCAGATACTTTTATACAATAGAGCACGTCCTCCCCGTGTCACTGTGGCAGAGTGATTATCCCGAGCTCGTGGGCTCCTCCCCCGCCTGTACCCGCACCCCCGGCTGTACTCGTACCCCCGGCTGTACCCGTACCTCCAGCGTTTGTGGGTCGGTGGTGGGCGCCGGGATCCTCTGGCCCACGTTTGAAGGCTCTCGGACGGTGTAGATGTGAGCGTTGGCCTCCAGCACCAGCTCCTCCTGGAGGTTCACCCACAGCATGTGCCGGTGCTTCCTCTTCTCGTCCGTCAGGTGCGACAGGACCGACGCTGACGCCTGGGGAGAGTGAGAGCGGGTGTTTCAATTGTGTCGTACTCCCGCCGCGGCTACTAGGCGTCAGTGTTTCTCTCAAGGAAACCGCTCGCACACAGGGGCTGCACGATTTGGGAAACAACATTTGGACTAAAAGTCGCACCTTTTTTCATAGTTTTGGCCGGGTTGCAACTTATACTTATATTTATACTTATATACTTATACTCCGGAATGACTTATATGTGATATTATTTGTTATTTTCACACTTGCAACTGCATTTCATACTCCAGTGCAATTTATATGTTTTTTTCTTCTCTATTATGCATTTTTTGGCTGCTGCGACTTATACTCCAGTGCGACTTAAAATACGGTAATTGGGATTTTTCTGATCGCGATTAGATTAGCAAAAGTGGCAGAAGTAACATTTTACCCTTATTGAATAATTTGTAAGTCCCTGTGATGGTTAAATGTGTGTTTTCGGGGCGTTTGAAGTGTCCCTCGTCGCCCCCTGCTGTCTCGGGGCGGAAAACCAGCCTTAAAACATTCGCCGACATCGACCTGAAGACAACTCTCCTGAGAAACCCTGGCCCTTTGTTTACCATGCTAAATGATTTTGTATGTGATTATGATGAAGTCTGTTTTCTGGCAATGTAGTTTGACAAGGATCCTGCAGGGGGAGCTCTATCGCCAAAGATCTGCTTGAATAAAAGTGTGCATTTTTAAACATTGTGAACTGACAATATGAAAGGCTGACAATCCAATCAAAGAATCACACACACTTAAAGATGTTTGTACAAATCTTCACGTGTGTTTAAAGTTTTACGCAGAATAAAACAAGGAGATTTTGTCGTTTGTGGAGGAAATTGAAGCCTCATTAAAAACTACGATTTCGATTTGATTGCACCCACCTCGCTTTTTCGAGACAAAATAACACTCTTATCATTTTTGTGAATGGCGAATGCTCGAAAGATGGAGTGTACGCGGTACGCAGTACTTTTATGTCACTTTTATGTCCCTTTTATGTTTTAATCTACGCTTTTTCGAAACAAAAATAACACTTTTTATCATGTTTATGAATGGCGAGTGCTCGGACGATGGAGTGGGCGTGTCGTGTGGCGAGTGCTCAGACAATGGAGTGGGCGCTGCACATGGCGAGTGCTCAAGGCGATGGAGTGGGCGCGGCACGTGGCAAGTGCTCAAGGCGATGGAGTGGGCGCGGCACGTGGCAAGTGCTCAAGACGATGGAGTGGGCGCGGCGCATGGCGAGTGCTCAGACAATGGAGTGGGCGCAGCGCATGGCGAGTGCTCAGACAATGGAGTGGGCGCTGCACATGGCGAGTGCTCAGACGATGGAGTGGGCGTGGCTCAGACCTCGGTGTTGGGCTGGGACATGCCGTACACGGGCATCTTGGGCACTCGTCTGAAGTTGGCCGCCTTCATCTCCTTCACGGTGCCGAGCAGATCTGGAGCGATCAACTCGTCAGAAACCTGCAAAAGAAGAAGACGCGGCGGTGAAAGTGCGACCGGGACGAGGAAGTCGAGTCAACGCGAGCGAAAAACAACCACTAACATCCTTTTCGACACCGCTGCATCCTCTCGGCGACGCGTATCCACTCATCAGCAGCTGTGTCATGAATTTACCACCGTCAGATCAGATTTTAGCCAAATAACGAATAGCGAATATTTACCAATAAAGTGTATTATTAATGGAAATTACGAGCGGTTTATCCTTTTTTGACATTTTGATGTAATACCGCCGCTGTATTTGTTATTAAAAGTTATTTTTTTTCATGTATTTTAGAGTCTGTAAAGTCCAGATAATGACTATTATTACTATAACAATTATCAAATACAGAGATAATACGCTCCACACCGAACTGAGACTAAACCAGGAACAAAACTTGCCCTACTTCCTGTTACTTTCAACTTGTATTTGTCAAAGTTTCTTCACAAACTGCAACTCGACTGATGAAAAACTATGATAATTATTGATCACAAGGAAAAACTCACCAGACGACATTATAATCAGAAAAACACGACTTTAAAGTTTAAATACCGCATTTTCCGGACTATAAGTCGCACCTTTTTTCATAGTTTTGGTCGGGGTGCGACTTATACTCCAGAGCGACTTATGTGTGATATTATTTGTTATTTTCACACTGGCAACCACAAGAGGGCGCTCTAGGCTCTAAGCGACGCAGAAGAAGAATCTGCACTTCCTCGAGTTTGTGGAGTTGTTTAGAAGTGACACAGAGGAAGAAGAATTCAGTGGATTTAGTGATTTGGGGTAAAACTGATGCTTTGCTAAACTTGTTAGCATGTTCTTTATGCTATAGTTATCTGAATAACTGTTCATATGTTACGTTAACATACCAGACACTTACCACAGTTCTGTCTGTGCCTCATGTAGCTGAAGGTGTTAGCGTTAGCATACGTCATGTAGCTGAAGGTGTTAGCGTTAGCATACGTCATGTAGCTGAAGGTGTTAGCATTAGCATAAGTCATGTAGCTGAAGGTGTTAGCGTTAGCATACGTCATGTAGCTGAAGGTGTTAGCGTCAGCATACGTCATGTAGCTGAAGGTGTTAGCGTTAGGATACGTCATGTAGCTGAAGGTGTTAGCGTTAGCATACGTCATGTAGCTGAAGGTGTTAGCGTTAGCATACGTCATGTGGCTGAAGGTGTTAGCGTTAGCATACGTCATGTAGCTGAAGGTGTTAGCGTTAGCATACGTCATGTAGCTGAAGGTGTTAGCGTTAGCATACGTCATGTAGCTGAAGGTGTTAGCGTTAGCATACGTACACCTATTCACCATGTTCTCTCATCTGTTATTATTTTAAACTGCATTTACAGATGAAATGTCTGTTCTTGGTGCTGGATTTTATCAAACAAATTTCCCCCAAAAATGTGACAACTTCTACTAATTACTAATCACAGGGAAAAGCTCACCAGACGACATCATAATCAGAAAAACATGACTTTAAAGTTTAAATACCGTCATTTCCAGTCTATAAGTTGCACCTTTTTTCATGGTTTTGGCCGGGGTGCGACTTATACTCCAGTGCGACTTATATATGTTTTTTTCTATTATGCATTTTTTGGCTGGTACGACTTATATTCCGGTGCAACTTATACTCCAGAAAATACGGTAATAACGTTTAAAGTGGCTATGTCGGTGTATGGATTATAAGAGGCAGTTTCATTACAAATCTGATCGTTTTTGATGCCGTTCTGACGCCAATCGCAACAACGAAAACAGAAGAAACGCTAACGACATGAACGAACGAAGGAATTAACGGGTTATCGACATATCTCAGCGCGTTTAGCCGTCCGCCATTTACGCAACAAAGTCCGTAAAAACTTGAAAATTACAGGTCAAACAAGTTCTCAAAATGAAAGGAAAACTAAAGATATTACCACACCGGCGTCGAAACATTAAAAAAAAAACTAAACGGCGTCTCACCAGGACTCTCGCCCCTTTAGTGACGATCTCCGGGGAAACGGTGAGCTCCGACAGGTTCATGTGGGCCAAGAGTCTGTAGATCCAGGAGTGAGCGCGCATCCAGCAGCTGAAGGAGCGCACGAAGCCCACGGGGAACTGCGGGAAACACGGAAAAACGTTCAAACAAACGTGAGGATCGCCAACCTTTGAGTGGTCTTATCGTCCTTCACCTGCTCGTGTAGATACGCGTTGAAGACGATCAAGTAGAAATATCGCTCAAGACTCTGCATGGTTCGCTTGAGGAAGTAGTCTTTGGTGCAGCTTCCCTGGAAACGACAAGGACGTGTCTAAAAACAGCTCAAAAGTGGAAAACTCTGCATGAAAATGTCACTTTTATGTCACTTTGATCTCACTTTAATCTCACTTTAATGTCACTTTAATCTCACTTTTGTGTCACTTTTTATGTCACGTTCATGTCACGTTTATGTCACTTTTATGTCACTTTTTTGCTGTTGTTTTTGTTGTTATTGTTGGTTTCTTCCATTTTATAAAAGAGACGCAAAAGAAGGATAAAAATGTCAATGAACGTGATTGTTCAGGTCGTAATATAATCGTATGAACTAAAATAATATCAACTGTGAGAATCGTAGTCGGCGACGTCATTCCAGTTCAGTCTATTCTCTATAAAAGTCAAACGTTTTCTGGTCGTTTATAATCAAAACTTGATTCATTCTCTCGGGTCGACTCTCAAATCTTTACTGTTCCTGAAGAGACTGATCTTTTCACTGTCGCTGGGCCAAACAGTCACTTTCTGTCTTTAAAGCGCCCCCTACAGGTCGGACGACGCATTGAACTAAAATGCATTTAAGAAAAATATATCGTGAATTTTGCAAATAATTCAAACATTTTTATCACAGAACAGCACATTTTTAAGGTTTATAATTTTACTTCCTGTTTACAATTGATGACATCACACTGGGAAATCACCCAGCAAACGTTGGGCCAAAACTAATTTAACGTCACAATTATTTTTTATTTGACAAATAAAAACATAATTTTGTTGAATTCATGTTTAGAGAGAGAAAAAAGTTTGTGTAAATTCTGCATAAACTTTGACTGGAATGAGTGTTCCTGGTGTGATGTCACTTCCTGTCATTTTCTACAGATTTTTCCACGTTTTTCTCCACAAATAGCTGCACGATTCTTTTTTTTTTTTTTGATAAAGTGTAAATAAAGTGCGAGGTTAAAAATGTGAGTCCCATTTAGTCCAGTTTATGTCCCATTTGTCCCATTTCCAAGTTCAGTCGGTAACGTTAGTCCATAGTTCATGTCTCACCTGTATCCGATAGTCCTCTCCGATCCCCTCCAGCTTACTCTTGTTCTCGTAAGCCGCTTCCTTTATGTCGTGCATTTCCGAACACAGGGCGATGGCGTGGTCCACCTAGAACACGACATAAACATGAACGTGACGAGACGAAGACGTGCAAAAGAAAAACACAATGATCGTAAAGTGGGCGTTGTACCTCGTTCATGAGCTGGCGGCCGTCGGGGAGTTTGTCGATGAGGTTCTGGACGACCCGGAACAGCGGTTTTGTCTCTGAAGCGCCATTCGTCCCCGCGCTGCACGACACGACACAGTTCATACGTCACCGGGGGATTCGAGAGCGTCGGGTTTATCCATAACGGCGATTATTCGGGACGCAACGCGATCGTGAAGCAAAATTAAGTATTTTTGTTCAATTTATAGTCTGAAAAGTTGACTTAAATGTAAATAACTGTTTTTATCTTATGTAGCTTAATTTTGTCTTTCAGGAAGTTCAGTTTGGTAAAGTCGGTCACAAACTTGAGGAAGAATCACATGTCAGACCACGAGAATGAGAGAAAATTAAAGATTTCACAGTTTGGTTTGGTCTCAGTCTCAATAATAATCGTTAATTGTGTTGTTTTTGTCTCTCACAATAATCGTAACACTAGCATCTGACATTGTGACAGTCCCAAACAAAAAAAACAAAAAAATAACAACAAATTAATTATATTTTGTTTTGTATTTTGTCCCATCTAAAAATGTAGGACAATGTCTATTGATATTAATTTCCTGAACATAATCATCAGTGTGAACAGTGACATGGCCAGAAGAAATCAGATCACTAGATTTTTGGTTTTCATGACACAAAAGTGGACAATAGTAAGAAAATGGCAATTAAATTAATTCTATATTCATAAAAGTACATTTTCATCATCCCTTTTTTCCCTGTCCTTATTAAGCAAATTGAATCATATTTTCTCACCATTTCCAACAACCAAAAAGCCGTTTCTACTTCTATTCTAAAACTGTATGTCTTTAAATGTTTTTGATGTATAAAGTGTAACTGTAATTGTAATATGCCCCGCCCCCCCAGCATTCCCTTAACTGTTTGTTATCTGTCATAAACGTTTTGTTATAAAGAATTTTGACAATAAAAAAAGAAAAATAATCAGATCACATGCGTTCATGCGTTCATGCGTTCATGCGTTCATGCGTTCATGCGTTCATGCGTTCATGCGTTCATGCGTTCATGCGTTTATGCGTTTATGTGTTCATGTGTAGAAGTGTATATTGAAGAGTAACTTTAGCATCTGGAAAACACATTTTTCACATTTTCTTTCATGTTTTAGTCTTTGTCACATTAGTTTGCAGTTTTGTCTTCGCACTTTTCCCGTGTCGAACCTGCAGCTCGCGCAAAACAATCACAAAGAAATCAGATTACGACCGCTTCTGTGGCATTTCGATCGCGGCGTTCCTGAACCCTGCCCCGGACTCACCCGGCGTCGTTGTTGGCGTTGCGTGCGTTTGCCGTGAGGCGGTTCATGAGCAGCGTCCCGAGGATCAGGCCCAGGTTGGTCCGGCCCACTCCGACCTGGCAGCCGAAGACGAGCGCCGGGAGCGGAGAGCCGCCTCTACGGAGCGGGGACAGGCTGGGGGTCTCCTGCGGGCGCCAGATAAAACCACTATCATGCATGATGTCTGTCCATATGGATTCAGTCACTTTACTTTGGCTTTTCATGCTTCAGAACTTAAAATAATGTGTCTACTTTAAGCATACATGAGTTTTTATTAGTCAGGCATTTCCCACGTCAAGAGTTGGTGTTGGCGCTCCACCTACTGGCAACAGAGGGAATTACAATCAGGAGGTAAACAAACCCAGCGTGTGCCTGACGAGCTGATGGAAGCACGCAGATGGATTAAACTTGATTTGAGCCATTTAATCCGGCCCACGAACCAATTCTGGTTTAGTCCTGGTTTAGTCTGTTTAGTCCTGGTTTTGTCCTGGTTTAGACCTGGTTTAGTCCTGGTTTAGTCCTAATTTAGTCCTGGTTTAGTCCTGGTTTAGTCTCAGTTTAGACCTGGTTTAGTCCTAATTTAGACCTGGTTTAGTCCTGGTTCAGTCTCCGTTTAGACCTGGTTTAGAACTGGTTTAGTCCTGGTTTAGTCCTGGTTTAGTCTTGGTTTAGACCTGGTTTAGTCCTGGTTTAGTCCTGGTTTAGTCCTGATATAGTCCTGGTTCAGTCTCAGTTTAGACCTGGTTTAGACCTGGTTTAGACCTGGTTTAGACCTGGTTTAGTTCTGGTTTAGACGTGGTTTAGACCTGGTTTAGACCTGGTTTAGTCCTGGTTTAGTCCTGGTTTAGTCCTGGTTTAGTCCTGGTTCAGTCCCAGTTTAGACCTGGTTTAGTCCTGGTTTAGTCCTGGTTTAGACCTGGTTTAGTCCTGGTTTAGACCTGGTTTAGACCTGGTTTAGACCTGGTTTAGTCCTGGTTTAGACCTGGTTTAGACCTGGTTTAGTCCTGGTTTAGTCCTGGTTTAGTCCTGGTTTAGACCTGGTTTAGTCCTGGTTTAGACCTGGTTTAGACCTGGTTTAGACCTGGTTTAGTCCTGGTTTAGACCTGGTTTAGTCCTGGTTTAGACCTGGTTTAGTCCTGGTTTAATCATTCATTTAGCTTTTTTCTTCTCTATTCTGCATTTTGTGGCGGGTGCGACTTATACTCGAAAATACGGTAGTAACAGGAAACTATGTAAAATATCGTACTTGCCACAGTCATCGAAAAACATGGAATATCTGATCGGTTTATTGGCAGTTAAATGTCGTGTTTTCACTAAAGTCTGACTCATATTTAACTTAAAATAAACATGTTTAAAGAGTAAAATTTACTCTAGTAGAAGAGCACATGGCAACACAAAGAAAATACAACAAATTAAGGTTTTTTTATTCGAGTATCGAGCTCATTTCTTAGTATCAAATCCAGTTGAAACAATAGAAACGTGACTTTGCAGCGTCTTAAAATAGTCCTGGATCAGAAGAATAAACTATTACAAAGAGAGTAAAACATCCTGCGACTCTGAGGTGAGACAGAACCAGCGCGATCACACACTTCAGGACAAATGATCCACAAAAGAGACGTTTCAGACCCCATGATATAAACCCACGGGACATTTCCTGAGCCATAAAGTCCAGTTCGGCGGATATTAACACTTATATAAAGATAAATCAAAGTGTATAAGTGGATAAAATGACGGTAAGTGACACGTGATGAGACGTTATGTGAGAATGAGTGACGTTTAGAGACGAGAAAGAGGAAATGGTGAAAACGCTGGAGTTTAAACTAAACCAAACTCGACTTTTCCTTAAACAGAGGAGGATAAACTCTAGATAAATGATTCCCTCCGACTCTAAACATCGTCTTTTCTCAATCATTTATAGTTTATCCATGTGGTGGCTTTAGTCGAGCACAATTCTGTACATTTACGTGAACTTTTTATACTTAGTTCACGCATAAACCGGACACAAGAATTCACCTGCATTTTGCTACAAATATTTTTCTTTCATCAAATGCGCCTTGGACGGGATTTGGTTGACGTGGAAACCAAAGAAATGCTTTAGAACGATGAATGTATTTGTCACTTTGAGCGCTGTAAAGGGCTCTATAAATAAAGGTTGGTTGATTGATTGATTGATTGATTGGTTGGTTGGTCGGTTGACTGACTGACTGACTGATTGATTGATTGATTGGTTGATCGGTTGACTGACTGATTGATTGATTGGTTGGTTGATCGGTTGGTCGGTTGATTGATTGATTGATTGATTGGTTGGTTGGTTGATCGGTTGATTGATTGATTGATTGATTGGTTGGTTGGTTGATTGGTTGATTGGTTGATTGGTTGGTTGGTTGGTTGATCGGTTGGCCGGTTGATTGATTGATTGATTGATTGGTTGGTTGGTTGGTTGGTTGATTGGTTGATTGGTTGGTTGGTTGGTTGGTTGATTGGTTGGTTGGTTGATCGGTTGGTCAGTTGACTGATTGATTGGTTGGTTGATCGGTTGACTGACTGACTGATTGATTGATTGATTGATTGATTGGTTGGTTGGTTGATCGGTTGGTCGGTTGATTGATTGATTGATTGATTGGTTGGTTGATCGGTTGGTCGGTTGATTGATTGATTGATTGATTGATTGGTTGGTTGGTTGATTGGTTGGTTGGTTGATCGGTTGGTCGGTTGATTGATTGATTGATTGATTGATTGGTTGGTTGGTTGATCGGTTGGTCAGTTGACTGATTGATTGGTTGGTTGACTGATTGATTGATTGGTTGATTGATTGGTTGGTTGGTTGGTTGGTTGGTTGATCGGTTGGTCGGTTGACTGATTGTTTGATTGATTGACTGATTGATTGGTTGGTTGGTTGACTGATTGATTGGTTGGTTGACTGATTGATTGATTGATTGATTGGTTGATTGATTGGTTGGTTGGTTGACTGATTGATTGATTGATTGGTTGACTGATTGATTGGTTGGTTGACTGATTGATTGATTGATTGGTTGATTGATTGGTTGGTTGATCGGTTGAATGATTGATGGATGTATTATGGAGTGTACGAAAACGCCTCTTCTTCAAAAGTGACGTTTTTTTACGTTTCTCAATGTCGTTCGTAGTCTTTGTTCGGCTGGAAATGCTCGTTCCTCTGACTCGCAAAGAGGTTTCAGGGGTTTTTTGGTGTTAAAAGTCCATCAAACGTTTATAAACCGGTTAAAGTTCTACAACCGTCTTCTTCAGCTAACGTACATCGTCTTCTGCCTCCAGTGGGTGATTTCAGACCTGTGCTTTCCTGGAAGAGTTAAGTGTGAACGGCGTTGTCATGGCGACGCGCTGTGACTAATTTACGGGAATTATGTGTGAACGCGGCTTGAAAGTACATTTTTAAATCGCTACTTTGATACTTTTACTTGAGTAGATTTTTGTTTAATGTGATACTTTAACTTTTACGTAATTTTAACAAAAAGTAACAAAATGGAGAACTTCTTTTTTGCACATTAAAGTGACGCATGAAAGGTTTTTAAGATTTTTTAATGTTGACTTTATTTGGTGTATTTATACCTGTTGTAAATTTAAATGATAGTTTTACACCGATCGAGCAGGAATGTGTGGAGAAAACGTTGAACAATCTGTAGAAAAAATGACAGGAAGTGACATCACACTCATTCAAAGTCAAAGTTTATGCATAAATAACGTAAATAAACAACTTTTTTTGACTCTCTAAACATTAATTCAAACGTTAAAGTCGCTATTTTTATTTGTCAAATTTTTTGAAATAGTGACATTAGATGAGTTTTGGCCCAGTGTTTGCTGGGTAGTTTCCTACTGTGATGTCATCAATTACAAACAGGAAGTGAAATTATAAACCTAAAAATTTGCTGTTCTGTGATAAAAATGTTAGAATTATTAAAAAATTCACAATGTATTTAAATGCATTTTAGTTCAGTGAGTCGTCCAACCTGTAGAGGGCGCTTTAACGACACCACCTGGAATCTCTTCACTTTTAGTAAATAAGTGTGTGTTTTCGTGTGTTTTTGGTGTGTTTTTGTGTGTTTTTGTGTGTTGTGTGTTTTTCATGTGTTTTTGTGTGTTTTCGTGTGTTTTCATGTTTTTTGTGTGTTTTTGTGTGTTTTTCATGTGTTGTTGTGTGTTTTTGTGTGTTTTCGTGTGTTTTCGTGTGTTTTTGTGTGTTTCGTGTGTTTTCGTGTGACTTTGTGCCTTCTTACCCTGAGTATTTTCACAAAGGCGTCAAAGTCGTCCTCCAGCGGCGCGCCCTCCGACGGCAAAGGTAATCTGTAGTATCTGAAACACAGAGCGACTTTTGATAGAACCGACAGAACCGACAGGACCGACAGAAGAGTTTGGAGAAAGCTGCAAAACCATGAAATTTACAACCAACGTTTGAACAAATCTGACACTTTAGACGAGCTGAAAATGCGATTGTTTCATCAAATGTTTTGGTTTGTTTGAAATGCAAAGGGTTTTGTATCATGTGGAAACGATACAGCCGGCAGGATGTACAGATCTCATGTCTCTCTGTCGCTCTCTCTCTCTTTCTCCCTCTTTCTCTCACTCTCCCTCCCTCTCTTTCCCCCTCTCCCTCTCTCCCCTCCCTTCCTCCCTCTCTCCCCCCTCCCTCCCTCCCTCTCTCTCCCCCCCTCTCTCTCTCTCACCCTCTCTCTCTCCCCCCTCCCTCCCTCTTTCTCTCACTCTCCCTCCCTCTCTTTCCCCCTCTCCCTCTCTCCCCTCCCTTCCTCCCTCTCTCCCCCCTCCCTCCCTCTCTCTCCCCCCTCTCTCTCTCTCTCTCACCCTCTCTCTCTCCCCCCCTCTCTCTCTCTTTTATGCTCCTGGGTCATATCACTCGGGCGCTACACAAACAAACTGCAGTATTTATGACCTTTATTCTGGGACTCGCTGTGGACCAGACGCAATAAAGCTAAATGTAAACCATGTGTACTCGAGCGGAGAGACTACTGCAATACTACTACAACAGCTAATATATACAGCTGATACTTCAGTGGTACTACCGTGGCTGCAGTAGTAGTAATAATGAGCCTTAGCGTTAGCAAGGCTCATTATTACTCCAGATGTAGCTACACTTTGCCTGTATTATTACTACAAACCAAAGAATACAACCGTTAATGTTCTTGACCGATGCTACAACAAATACTACAACAAATACTGCAATTACTACAGCGTTGGCTTGTGCTAAAAGCCACAAACCCAACAAATATAAAGTCTAGAACTGTTATCATATGTTGTTGTGTTCCTATGAATACATATTGTACAGAAAAATACTATTATAACACTATTTCCTCATCAGAAATATGCCTGGAGTTGTAATTAGCTTCATTAGCGCTCGTTTCTTTCATCCTGTTCACGAGGTCGTCTCACTCTAGGCCTCAGAAAATACTCAGATTCAATTTCTAGATTTATGATGTTAAACGTAGAGTTCTGGAGGTTTTTAAGAGCTTGAGACGTTCTGCCGCCAGATCACATTCATTACAACTGTGCGCTAACGTTAGCATGTTGGAGAACACTAGTGTTTGTTTACCGTCCCATGGTCATTTCCTCTGCTTTATTTATTGTATTTATTTATAATTTTTATTGATTTATTGATTATATTGGGCCGCCGCTAACGCTAACCCTGCCGCTAATGCTAACCCTGCCACTAATGCTAACCCTGCCACTAACGCTAACCCTGCGGCGTAGCTCAGTGGTAGAGTGCTCGTCTTCTGATCCAAAGGTCGGCAGTTCGACTCCCCGCTCAGTCAGAGCGGTCAGATCCACTGGCCCGCAGGTTGGTGCGATCGCAGCTGCCTCATGTGAATACTGCCGTTGTGTCCTTGGGCAAGACACTTAACCCAACTTGCCCCCCAGTGTCTGCGTACATCTGGGGTGTGAATGTGTGTGTGAATGGGTGACTGGTTCCTTGATGTAAAGCGCTTTGAGTACCTTGACGGTAGAAAAGCGCTATATAAATGTGACCATTTACCATTTACCTGCCGCTAACGCCATTGCTAACACTATTGCTAACGCAAACACTAACCCTGCCGCTAACGCTATTGCTAACACTATTGCTAACGCCAACACTAACCCTGCCTCTAACGCTATTGCTATCACTGTTGCTAACGCTAATGCTACTGCTAATGCTAATTCTGGCGCACACGGCATGGTGAAGCTAAAGCTAATGCTATTGTTAACGCTAACGCACACTCACCTGTACTTGGGCATGGTGAAGCTAATGCTAATGCTATTGCTAACGCACACGCACCTGTACTTGGGCATGGTGAAGCTAATGCTAATGCTATTGCTAATGCTAAGGCTAACGCACCTGTTCTGGGGCATAGTGAAGCTAATGCTAATGCTATTGCTAACACACACAAACCTGTACTTGGGCATGGTGAAGCTAATGCTAATGCTATTGCTAACGCACACGGACCTGTACTTGGGCATGGTGAAGCTAAAGCTAATGCTATTGTTAACGCTAACGCACACTCACCTGTACTTGGGCATGGTGAAGCTAATGTTAATGCTATTGCTAACGCACACGCACCTGTACTTGGGTATGATGAAGCTAATGCTAACGCTATTGCTAATGCTAAGGCTAACGCACCTGTTCTGGGGCATAGTGAAGCTAATGCTAATGCTATTGCTAACACACACGCACCTGTACTTGGGCATGGTGAAGCTAATGCTAATGCTAATGCTATTGCTAACGCACAGGCACCTGTACTGGGGCATGGTGAAGCTAATGCTAATGCTATTGCTAACGCACACTCACCTGTACTTGGGCATGGTGAAGCTAATGCTAATGCTATTGCTAACGCTCACGCACCTGTACTGGGGCATGGTGAACAGCGGCCTCTTGTAAACCTCCTCCGTCACGTGGACGTCCTCTTCACACGAGATGGAGATCTTCTGAGGCTCGTCTCGGAAGAACTCGATGTCGTTGTACACGAAGAACACGTTTTCGTTCAGTTTGGCAAAGTCGTGGAGCTGGAAAAAGAGATAATTTAGTTTATATAAGGTCTCGGTAAGTATAAAAGTAAATGGATATTTGGATTAAAACAGTTGTAGCTTTACCAAGTAGGACGGAAACTAATGATTTCTATTGAACATTGAGAGTTTAAAACACATTTTAGCTTCTTATTAGAGATTATTTACGAATAAATGGTATTATTGATGGAAATCTGAACTTGTTTATACTTTAAGGGACAATTTGATTTAATAACTCGCTTTCCTTGTCATTAAAGTCTTGATTCAGGCTCGTTCATGAAGGTTAAGGTTAAGAGTAAAGGGGTAAAGGGGTTAAGGGGTTTTAAGGGGTTAGGGTTTTTTGAGGAGTTATGGTAAAAGGGTTAAGGGGTTAAGGTTGATGAGTTAAGAGGTTATTAAGGTTGAGGGGTTAAGAGGTTAAGGTTGAGGGGTTAAGGGGTTAAGGGTTTTTTAAGATTAAGTGGGGTAGTTGAGGTGTTTCCAGACCTCTTTCTTGATGGTGGTCTCCAGACTTTAGGGGTTAAGGGGCTTTAAAGGGTTTTAAGGGGTTAAGGTTCAGAGTGTTTCCAGACCTCTTTCCTGATGGTGGTCTCCAGACTTTCCGCAGGCTCGTGGTTCTTCAGCTGGTGCAGGTTTTCGTGGAGGTTTTCCTTCTTCCTCGGCGTGTACGGCACAAAGTCCTGGTCTATACGAAGGAACAGGACGGGCTCCTCCCGCACGCACAGGAAGATCACCTCCTGGAGGAACAAACAAACAAACAAACAAACAAGGTTTAGGCCACAATAAAAGTGTGTGTTTTAAGCAATAAATGGTTTAACAGTAAGTGTTTTAGGTGGAATCAATGTGTTTAATGGATATGACAACAATTCACAAGTGTTTTGTCATGCAACTGTGCTAAAACGCTCTAGAATGACCTATTTAAATAAATAAAAAAAATTAAAATAGAAAAAAAAATATGAAAAAATATATAAAAATTAAAACATTAAAAATGTAAAATAATAATTTAAAAAATGATTATGAAGATTTTTTTAAACATTAAAAATAATGAAAATATAATAATTAAATATCAAATAATAATGAAAATAAATAATAATACACAAAATAAAAAGAATAATAATGATAATATTTTTTTATATATATATTGAGCAATTACAATTTTCCAGTTGATCATATTCGTTATTATTAAAATCAAATTAAGTGGAATTTCATATCAATTTCTTGAACATAAACAACAACAAAAATGAATGAATTGTCATAAAAAAAATAGTGAAATTTCCTCTAAATCTGTGACTAAATAATACACAGTGATGTTGCTCATCGTCATGAGCTGCACGTGTGAGGCGGCTGTGGGTTCAAGTCCTGACCTGGTGCCCTTGCTCCTGGAGCCTCTGCAGGACCTGAGTGAACCCCCCGGCGCTGGGTTGGCCCATGCCGAACAGCGGGTACGGCCCCTGGACCTGTCTGAAGTTTGGGGCCCCGAAGGTTCCCGTGGTTTTGAGGACGTCGGCTTTACTGAACACGTCCTGCACCATGAAGCACTCGCCCTGAAGGGGAAAGAGAAACCACGAGTCAACAACAGAGCAAAGCAGCATCTGCACTTTACATTTGAAGATTTCTAAGTGGGGTCAAAAGTATCAAAAGTCAGATACTAATTGATACTAAAACTAGTTTTGAAACAAGATATTAATTTGAACAAGTATCCACACTATGAAAAAAACATATTAACAGGACAAAATGAGACATTTCATGAACAGTTTAAGAATGATTTTTAGTCGAATCAAAACTACAATAAAAAAACAATGTTCAGTAAAAGAAAGTACTTCTATTTTGTGTTGAGAATGTAAAGTATGTTGTGTAAAACTTTTTGAAAGAGTAAGTGAAACTAATTTTAAAATAACTATTTCAATCTTTAAAATTTTGCTAAATTTTCCTTGTTTAAATCGGCTGATGATAAATAATCTAAAAACAACTCCAGAAATGAACAGATTTATAACGTGCACACAAACCTGGCCAGTGTGAAAACTAAACAACGTAGAGAATAAAAGTAAAAGTAAAATGTCACGTGCAAATGTAGTTTTCGTAGGATTTACTAAAGCAAAAATATTTTTAAAAATAAATAAGATTCTAGACCAAACAACAAACTACAGCAGTAATGGAACCTTCAAAAAAAACATTGTTATGACCACAATAAGACACTAAACTAAATAGAAATAAAGATGTTTAAGACTTAAATTAGTGCAAATTGAATGATAAAACTGGCAAACGATGAAAACATGAAACGAAAAGCTTCAATCAACATCAACAACAACAACATCAACGTGACTGCGGTCAGATCTGGTCCGTGTCCGAGGCATTGACCAAACACTTGAGGCATAATTTAAGGACTATTTTTATTGCTGAGAGAGAAAACAAGAGGAAGTATTGATCCCAGGGTTAGTTCCAGAGTCTCGAGACGGTTGAACTCCCTCCATCCATCCATCCATTTTCTACCGCTTGTTCCCTTTTGGGGTCGCGGGTGACTGGAGCCTATCCCAGTGACTTCGGGCCTTAGGCGGGGTACACCCTGGACAGTGGCCAACTTGTCGCAGGTACAACACAGAGACACAGACATTACAGACAGTTCACTCTCACATTCATTCACTAGGGCCAATTTAGAGTTACCATTTTTTCCCTAACACATGCATGTGTTTGGACAGTGGGAGGAAGCCGGAGAACCCGGAGAGAACCCACGGTAACACGGGGAGAACATGCAGACTCCACCCAGAGAGATCATGTGATGCTGGTCTGGTCCGGGAATCGAACCCATGATCTCCTTCTTGGGAGGCAAGAGCGCTAACCGCCTTTGCCAACGTGCACCCTAGGTTGAACTCTTCATTCCTAAAGAAAAGGTTTGTGTTTGAACTAAAAGAAGTCATTAAAGATCAAACAATGTGACGTGAGAGCATAAAAATACATATGTGAGTCTATTGCACTTATGTTCTTCTAATGACAAAGGATGGGTCGTTTTGAGTTTGTTTTTGTGGTTAAAGTTTAAAGGTGGTATGGACGATTTTTTTCAGCAAATTTTTTATCATATTTCCTCGTGGCGTGGATAAATCATTTGTCCTGCCACGTATCAATCATAAAACGCACCTATCGCTCACCTGCAGCCGCATCAGGCTCGTCCCCACGTTTCCGCGTGTCTAAGTCCATGGATCTATCATAATATAGTTCCCTCAGTGTACGGGGCAAAATGAAGACGGAGAAAGACAGTTCGAGCTGACGCAGAAGTGGACAGAAATCTACGGGAGACGAGAGATGTGATGCGATCTGTTGCGCTAATAAACAAACGCACGTGTGCGTTGTATCAGTCCACACGGGGGAGTGCGCATGCGCACTTCCGCCTGCGTTCTAAAATCGCCGAAAAATCGTCCATACCGCCTTTAAATAACCCAGATAAAGAACATTTATGAGACTAAATATGAAATATAAACACAACAGACAATTGTTTTTCTTGCGCTGAACAGGAAAAATCAATAAAGCAACAAACTAAAAATATATCACGATAACAACAAGCTCCTTCATCCGACAGAAATGTACTGTTCAATCATTTAAATCATAATTAATTAGCATCAATTTAGTTTTGTTTTTTTCTTGGCATACTTAAATTATTGTGTCAAAAGTGTGTTAAAGTGGAATTTTATGTATTTGTTCATTTTATTGGCATTTTATTTGAATATCATGTATTTGTTTAATATGTATTTTTGTTTTTAAAAGGGCCACCACCAAAAAGGGCCATTAGGTTTTCCTGAATAAAATCAAATAAAATGTATTTATTATTTTGTTTAATTAAAATTAAAATTAAAATTAAAATCAAAATTAAACAGCCAAGTCTGCAACCGAATGAATGCAAGATGGGAACGTTTAACGCTACGGAACCAGGCAATGTATTAATATCTCCATGGAGACCAGTGGTTGAGAGGCGCACACACACACACACACACACACACACACACACACACAGCCCGACTTTACCTGGGAGAGAGACGGGAAAGAGCGTGACACTTTTCTCACCAGAACTAACGACCTTTAACGGGTATTCACTTCCACTGGAGCAATTTGACTGTCGTTTCGTGTAACTTGTTTTAGATAAAGTAATTAAATAAGTGTCTGAGCTGATGAAGCCATTTCCTCTTTACACAAGTGTCTTCCTGATAAGAAAACAAGGCCCAGGTCGCCCTCGAAAAACAGCCTTCTTACCTGGTCAAATAACGGTCAATAAACTGTCATAAAACAATATGTCGAGTGAATATGAAATGTCCTATAACCATAAAGTGATCATGAAAGTAAAGCACATAAGATGACACGTTCTGATACAAATGTTAGAGGTTTAGTGCAGCTGTTGTCATTGTAAATAAAGTTTGATTGAAAAACGTCACTGAGCTGGACATTATTATCATAAAAACAATGTCAAACAAACAGTGACGGAAATAAACGGGGGGAAAAACAGAAATTGACGGAAATAATAATAATAAAAAAACAGTAATTCCGTCTGGATTCGAAGAATTTTCTGATTTGTTTTATGGATCTTCTGCGTCTCACCTGGACCAGGAAGTGTTCAGGCATCGTGTCCGAGATCCGTCCCACTTTGTAGTTAGTTTTGAGGATTTCATCGTGAATCTGGAACTCCTGCCTGCAGTTATACCTGTGAAACAAGGAGAGAAGACCGGGTCTGAATCAAGTCTGTGTTTAAGTTAGATCCTAGTTTATAGTTTAGAGGTTTAGTCGGAGTACTTTGTGAGTACTGGCCACGGTTTTAGCCACGGTTTTTTTTACCGTTTTCTATTCAGTTTTTTATAATTAGTCTGTTTTTTTAGTCCTGAATTTTTAACCAGATTTTTTATTATTACAGGTACTTATTTATCCAGGTTTTTTTGTTTTGTATTTCCAATATTTTAGCCCTTGTTTTAGACCGATTTTTTTAATCCTGTTTTTCAGTTTTTATTTGTGATGATAGTCCAGTTTTTGTTTTTTTTTATCCCATTTTTTCGTCCCAATGTTAAGTCACGTTTTTGTTTTGTTTTTTGGTCCAGGTTTTTGGCCCAAGTTTATAGTCCTGGTTTTAGTCCAGGGTTTTAGTAAAAGGATTTATTTGCAGTTTTTAAATCATCCTTGTTTTAAGTCCTTGTTTAAGCCCCGGTTTAGTCCGAGTTCAGTCCTGGTTTAGTCCGAGTTCAGTCCTGGTTTAGTGCGAGTTCAGTCCTGGTTTAGTCCGAGTTCAGTCCTGGTTTAGTGCGAGTTCAGTCCTTGTTTAGTCCGAGTTCAGTCCTGGTTTAGTCCGAGTTCAGTCCTGGTTTAGTCCTTGTTTAGTCCGAGTTCAGTCCTGGTTTAGTCCGAGTTCAGTCCTGGTGTAGTCCGAGTTCAGTCCTGGTTTAGTCCGAGTTCAGTCCTGGTTTAGTCCTTGTTTAGTCCGAGTTCAGTCCTGGTTTAGTGCGAGTTCAGTCCTGGTGTAGTGCGAGTTCAGTCCTGGTGTAGTGCGAGTTCAGTCCTGGTTTAGTCCGAGTTCAGTCCTGGTTTAGTGGGGACTTAATTACTACAAAAGGAAACAGTTAGTGTGACATAACGGACCTAAAGTTTCCACCGTCAGTTGTTGAAGTCATTGATCCAGGATGTGTACATTTGTCCTGTAGAAGCACCTCTAAAGTCTAAGCCAATCCAATTATCAGTGTTTGTTTACTGAGGGGAGATCTACAAATGACCTGATAACAAGAGCAAACAGAAGCCCAGAGGAGGAGGTGTCTGGGGAGGGGGAAGTGTCTGAGAATGTACACCCAATACCCAAGTCAGGAGCGCCTCAAGTGCTGAGCTGGAGATAATGGACTTGGATTTAGTCCTGGTTTTGTTTATTCAAATCCGGTCCAGACCCGATTTAGTCCCGGTTTAGTCCCGGTTTAGTCCCGGTTTAGACCCGGTTTAGAAAAGGTTTAGACCAGGTTTAGACCCGGTTTAAACCCGGTTTAGTCCCGGTTTAGTCCCGGTTTAGACCCGGTTTGGTCTCGGTTTTAGTCTCAGTTTTAGTCTCGGTTTAGACCCGGTTTAGTCCCGGTTTAGTCCCGGTTTAGACCCGGTTTAGACCAGGTTTAGACCCGGTTTAAACCCGGTTTAGTCCCGGTTTAGACCCGGTTTGGTCTCGGTTTTAGTCTCAGTTTTAGTCTCGGTTTAGACCCGGTTTGGACCCGGTTTGGACCCGGTTTGGACCCGGTTTAGTCCCGGTTTAGTCCCGGTTTAGACCCGGTTTAGTCCCGGTTTAGACCAGGTTTAGTCCCGGTTTAGTCCCGGTTCAGTCCCGGTTCAGTCCCTGGTTTAGTCCTGGTTTAGTCCCGGTTTAGACCCGGTTTGGTCTCGGTTTTAGTCTCAGTTTTAGTCTCGGTTTAGACCCGGTTTAGTCCCGGTTTAGTCCCGGTTTAGACCCGGTTTAGACCAGGTTTAGACCCGGTTTAAACCCGGTTTAGTCCCGGTTTAGTCCCGGTTTAGACCCGGTTTGGTCTCGGTTTTAGTCTCAGTTTTAGTCTCGGTTTAGACCCGGTTTGGACCCGGTTTGGACCCGGTTTGGACCCGGTTTGGACCCGGTTTAGTCCCGGTTTAGTCCCGGTTTAGACCCGGTTTAGTCCCGGTTTAGACCAGGTTTAGTCCCGGTTTAGTCCCGGTTCAGTCCCGGTTCAGTCCCTGGTTTAGTCCTGGTTTAGTCCTGGTTTAGTCACTGGTTTAGTCCTGGTTTAGTCCTGGTTTAGTCCTGGTTTAGCTCAGGTTCAGTCCTGGTTTAGCTCTGGTTTAGTCCTGGTTTAGTCCTGGTTTAGCTCTGGTTTAGCTCTGGTTTAGTCCTGGTTTAGTCCTGGTTTAGTCCTGGTTTAGCTCTGGTTTAGTCCTGGTTTAGCTCTGGTTTAGTCCTGGTTTAGACCTGGTTTAGCTCTGGTTTAGTCCTGGTTTAGCTCTGGTTTAGTCCTGGTTTAGCTCATGTTTAGTCCTGGTTTAGCTCACGTTTAGTCCTGGTTTAGCTCTGGTTTAGTCCTGGTTTAGCTCATGTTTAGTCCTGGTTTAGCTCATATTTAGTCCTGGTTTAGTCCTGGTGTAGCACTCACGTTATGACCACAGGAGCGACCTTATTGGTGATGATGGACTTGGCCTTTCCCGAGTGGATGCTGACCGTGTGGAAGGGGGAGGAGCTCAGAGACTGGCTGTCCGTCATGTCGTTGCTGTGGCGACTGTCGCTATGGGCCGAAGACACGCTTTGTGGCGCCGCGCTGGCCGTCGTCCCCATGCTCCACAAGCAGCTGCGGGAGAGAGGAAAGTGTGGTCACAAAACGGGTCGAAATCAGACAAAACACGGAATATTCAGATAATACTAGTTTAAAACATCCTTAGCGTGCTCCCTACAGGCCGGACGACGCATTGAACAGTTAAGATAAATATACCGGTATTTTGAATTTTGCTAAAAAAAAAAAAAAGTAGAAAAAAAAATATCCCAGAAATGTATCGCAGAATAGCAAATTTTTTAGGTTTATAATGTCACTTCCTGTTTGCAATTGATGACATCACACTAGGAAATTACACAGCAAACACTGGGCCAAAACTCATCTAATGTTAAAAAAAAATTTTATTTGACCAATAAAAATAAATGAGAGCGACTTTATTTTGTTGAATTCATGTTTAGAGAGTCAAAAAAGTTGTTCATTTTGCATAAATTCTGCATAAACCGACTGGTGTGATGTCACTTCCTGTCATTTTCTACAGATTTTTCAACGTTTTCACCACAAATACCTGCTCGATTGATGTAAAACTATAATTCATATGTACAACAGGTACAAATACACCAAATAAAGTCATAATTACAAAATTTTAAAAACCTGTCACACGCCCCTTTAAAACTAAATCAGAATTTCAAAACTCAAAAACTCAAACAGCAAAAAAATCTCAATGAAATTTGTTTTCCCCGAAATTGTGCGGGACCAAAGAACACGTTTGTAGTCGTTTTGTGAAACTAAAGTTAGATTTAACTACATTTATTGTATTAATTTTCACACTAAATACAGGGTTTTTTATATTTAGAAGAGAATAATGCTATGAACATGAAGATTGGACTTGGAAATCATCATTATTTTTTACGTATTATTCTAGTTTGTAATCAATTAATCATCGTTGTTGTTATTACGCATCTACTTTTATTGTATTTTGTATTATTTTTGTTCATAATTATGCTTTTTTTATTAGTGTGAATTTGTGTTTGTCAAGGTAAAAAAGGTTTAAAAAAAACACGCAAAAAAGTGCAAAAATTATTCAAATAAAATGTCATAAATGAACAGAGCATTTGTGATTTTCCTCAATAATACACTTCATTCATAAATACTCTCCATCTCAAAGCTTTCACTCACTATATTTTCAACATTAATCGGTTCAAAATGTGTTTAAAACGTGTCAATGCGCAACAGAAATAATCCTTGACAAGTCGACTGCTAAAAAATAATAATTAGTTTTGACATAAATAAAAGAAGAAATAAAACGGCGACATCACATCCATGTTCCAGGCCTCTTAAAGGGAGAGTTCTTCTTCACGTTAGCGTTAGCTCGACACGTAGCCGCGACCGCTCCGAAAAACGGGAAGCAAACGATATTTTAGAGTTAAACGGTCGGAACTCTGCGTTTATTTGTTTTTTGTTTCGTTTTTTCGGAGGGGGCAGAGCCTGGTTTAAAGGTGTGAAGAGTCAACGTCGTCTCGCGCTCGCGGAGAGAAAAGCCTTTGAGATTCACGCGGACGTTTGTGTGTTTGACGAAAGAGCGGGAAACGCTCCGACAGATTAAACGCAACACTTTTTACGGGTTCAGATTCTAACCACGCCGGGAGACGGTGTTTCCAACGGGTGTGGGGGAGAAGAGGGGAGAAAAGGGAGGTTTAGGGGGAGAAAAGGGAGGTTTAGGGGAGAAAAGAGAGGTTTAGGGGAGAAAAGAGAGGTTTAGGGGAGAAAAGGGAAGTTTAGGGGAGAAAAGAGAGGTTTGGGGAGAAAAGAGAGGTTTAGGGGAGAAAAGAGAGGTTTAGGGGAGAAAAGAGAGGTTTAGGGGAGAAAAGAGAGGTTTAGGGGAGAAAAGAGAGGTTTGGGGAGAAAAGAGAGGTTTAGGGGAGAAAAGAGAGGTTTAGGGGAGAAAAGAGAGCTTTGGGGAGAAAAGAGAGGTTTAGGGGAGAAAAGAGAGGTTTGGGGAGAAAAGGGAAGTTTAGGGGAGAAAAGAGAGGTTTGGGGAGAAAAGGGAGGTTTTGTCGAGATTAACAGCCAAAACAAGAGATTTGCAAGTCAGAAAATGTCATAGAACATCAAGGTTTATTTAAAAGTAATTATTTTATACTTCATATCGCTACAGAAAGTCTTAAATTATTGTTAGTGCTGGTTTCATTGGTATTAGTTGAGGTTTAAAAGTCATACAATTGTGAAATGTCAGTAAAACTAGTCAAAAAATGTCCAGAAATATAACCGTAAAGCTTAATTTCAAAGTTTACAATATTATTTTTTTTTTCATTTTCATTTTCATTTAGCTATTTTTAGAGCATATTTTACCACAAACGACAAACTCTATATAAAAATGTGGCACATATTTATTCCTCTGAACTTCTGAACGATGTACTTGGGCCTGAAAACTCCTGCCGCGGACACAATAAATGGAAACTTTTGGAACGCGGTTTTGACAGAAGGGAAAAAGGCCATAAAAAAAAAAAAAAAAAATGGACGACACAAACGTCACCATGAATCATGAATGTGTTTCAATCTTTTGTCATTATTTTTTTATTCCTAATTCTGCTCTCTGGTCCTGGTATGCGTTTTATAATTTAAACTTAAAAATGAATCAATCTTTTTTTTTAATGGCACATATTCAAAACAAAATTCACAACATTAATTAAAATGTGATATATTGTCCACACTTCATTATTATTCATATTATTTGTTACTTGGTGATGACGGTAATAGATCGGTTGAGCATTACACAAATCAAATGTGCTATTTTTATCTTTAATAATAATATCCTGCTTCCGAAGAGTGCACACGCTTTTTTGCTCGCTCCGCTTGCTATCGCTGCTTTCCTTATTTATTTTGCTTTTTAATCAGTTTTTGTCTTCCAAACATTTTTGCTTTAGACTTTTTCAAGTAAACCAAGGATTTTAAGAACATTTTTCCAGTTTTAACGACATATCTGACGCCAGCGACATGTCCGGGAGAAGAAGGGAGAAATATCAACAAGAAATTAATGAGCTGAAAACACGGATATTTGTTTTGGAATCTGAAAAAGTTCTTCACGATACCATTCCTGTGTCAACCGATGGTAAGAAGAGCACACTCTTTACAAGAAAAACTGCTACTTTCAACCTAAACCGCAGTGACTCTGTGTCGTTTCCAAAACTGTCTAAAAACCAGAAAGACCAGGCTGTTTCTTGGAACAAACTTGGAGCAAAGCCTAAATGATACAAAGATAACGTGTCACCTAAAGCTCACAAACAGATTTTTACCACTATCAGAGACGGAATTAAATGAAAAAAGGAAAGATGACGTGGCCAAAATACAGCGAGGAGGATCTGTGCCAGGAGCCAAGGTCACACAGATTGTTTTGGTTGGGGACGGCGCGATAAGTCACGTGACGCATGAAAAGATAAACACACATTCTTTTCCAAGCGCCACTGTTTCTGAGATAACGTCACTCCTTCCAAATATTGTGGCTAAGCATGGAGGAGCTAAACAGCTGATTGTGCACGTGGGTGCAGTGGACATGCGGCGGGAACAGACTGAAGTTTTGAAAAAAGACTTCTTGAAGTTATTCGACGTGCTTGATAAAATGGAAATCAAAACATTCGATTCGATTCGAACATGTTGATAATATTTTTATGACAGAAACGCTAAAGAGCTTGATGCTGTCCTTGAAACCTTCAGTCTTACTCAGCATGTGAGAGGCCCCACCCACAGCAAAGGACACACTCTAGATCTCATAATTACAAAGGGGGTAAATATTTCAAATGTTAATGTGATCGATGTTGCTCTGTCTGATCATTTCTGTGTCTTCTTTGACCTGTCTGTTTCTCCCAAACCTCTGGTTGGTCCTGCAGTTGTTCAGAGGAGACACATAAGTGATGGCACAGGTGCACTGTTTATGGAAATGATAAACTTTGAAAATGTCTCATGTTCTTATGTAAATGATTTGTTGAACTCTGTTACATCTAGTGTTTTGAATGTTCTGGACACCATCGCCCAGATAAAGGCTAAAATGGTTAAAAATAAGCAGAAGGCGCCGTGGAGAAATGATGACAGACAGGGCACAGAAAAGGGAGTGCCGCAGGGCCGAACGGAGATGGCGCGAGCCAAAGCTCCAGGTTCAAAAAAAGATTTACAAAGAGAAGCTGAACATGTACAACCTAATCTTATGTAGAACTAGGGAAAGATATTTTTCTGAAATAATTGGAAGCTGCAGTAACAACTCGCGTGTCCTGTTTGCCACAGTAAACAGATTAACAAACCCTCCAGCTCAGCTGCCGTTAGAACTCATTTCCACATACAAGTGTAATGAGTTTGCATTATTCTTTAATGACAAAGTTCAGGGCATTAAAAATGCTATAAATCCCACAATGCAAAAAATTACCCTAAAACCACCAAGACACTTAGAGCTAACTCACTTTGCACCAGTAACTGACAAAACTGTCCATGAGATCATGACCAGTCTGAGTTCATCCACATGCTGCCTCGATGTGTTACCCACCAGATTTCTAAAGTCTGTGCTGAACAGTTTGTTAGCACATAGTTAACATGTCGCTTCAATCTGGAACATTCCCAATGTCTTTGAAAACTGCGGTCATAAAGCCTCTCCTAAAGAAGAGCAGTCTTGATGCCGCAGTACTGAGTCATTACCGGCCCATCTCTAATCTGCCATTTTGGGGCAAAGTCCTTGAAAAGGTTGTTTACCAACAGCTCACAGATTTCCTCTTAATAAACAACTCATTTGATGTTTTTCAGTCAGGTTTTAGACCTCATCACAGCACTGAGACTGCTCTTGTCAAGGTGACAAATGACATCCGCCTGAACACTGACACGGGCAAAGCCTCAGTCTTAATTCTGTTAGATCTGAGTGCTGCTTTTGACACTGTCGATCATGGGATCCTCTTACAGAGACTAGAGGACTGGGTGGGCATCACTGGCACTGCCCTAAACTGGTTAAGGTCCTTTCTGGAAGACAGGAAGTACTTTGTTGAAATTGGTAGCTGTGTCTCAGACCACATGACCCTGACCTGTGGAGTGCCCCAAAGGTCAGTCCTGGGTCCCCTTCTGTTCAACCTCTACATGCTGCCGTTAGGTCAGTTGATACGCAGTGAAAATGTGTCCTATCACAATTATGCGGACGACACTCAGATCTATGTTTCATTGTCGGCAGGTGAATATGGACCAGTAGATTCACTCTGTCACTGCATCCAACAGATCAGTTTGTGGAGGCAAAACAACTTTCTCCAGCTGAACTCAGACAAGACTGAAATAATCGTTTTGGCCCACAGAAACAAAGAGAAAGTGTTAGCGGTCACCTCCAGAGTCTCGCTCTAAAACCTACAAACCAAATTAGAAATCTGGGGGTAATAATGGACTCAGACTTGAACTTTAATAGCCACGTCAAATCAATAACATCAGCAGCTTTTTACCATCAAAAAAACATTGCCAAAATCAAAAATATAGTGTCAAAACCAGATTTAGAGAGACTTATCCATGCGTTTGTCTCCAGTAGATTAGACTACTGTAACGGCCTGCTCACTGGCCTCTCCAAACGAGTTGTAAAACAGCTGCAGTACATCCAGAACGCTGCTGCTCGGGTCCTGACTAGAACCAGGAAGTATGATCACATTAGTCCTGTTCTCAGGTCTCTGCACTGGCTCCCTGTGGCTCAGAGAATAGACTTTAAAGCAGCTCTGCTTGTGTACAAGTCTCTCCATGGCCTAGCACCAAAGTACATCTCAGACATGTTAGTGCCATATGAACCATCTCGGACTCTGAGGACCTCAGGGACCGGCCTCCTGCTGGTGCCAGAGTCAGGACAAAACATGGGGAATCTGCGTTTCAGTTTTATGCAGCTAAAATCTGGAACAGTCTTCCTGAAGATGTGAGACAGGCTTCTACTCTGACAATGTTCAAATCTAAGCTAAAAACAGTTTTGTTTAGCTGCGCATATGACTGAAAGGATTTTTTCTTTGCACTCTTCTCTTTTGTTTGTGATTTTATTAGTTTAGACAATCAGTTGGATTGATAATTTTTAATTTAGTTAATTTTATTGTATTTCTGTTTCTGTAATTTCTTTGTGATTTGAATGCATTTTCCTGCTGTGAAGCACTTTGAATTGCCTTGTGTATGAAATGAGCTCTACAAATAAACTTGCCTTGCCTTGCCTTGCCTTAATATTGATGCTACAATTCTTTAATTTTGCATTTAATCTAACACCTTTAAAGGACACGTATCACGCAAAATTACATTTTTTGAATTTTTGCCAGTTTTAAAGAGACGTTCCCTCAACAAAAACACAGGCCTTTCCAGAATTACATTTGCCTCATTGTCACTTGTTTACGGGGTCAAAAATCACTCTGAGCTCGTTTCTACCTTTCCCCGGGACAGTTAGCCCGTGTAGCAGGTCAAGTCTAAACACAAACTCGCTCTGAGAATTTCTGCGTCGAATCGTGTTCACCACAAACACGCGGCTCATTTAGCACAGCAGTTATTCAGGTTTTAAAGTGTGTTTTCTCCAAATATACACATTATTCAAGCAAGAAAGTGAGAAATACTAATGCCAGAGCGACGTAAAGCAAGTTTAAAAGCCGATTTCAACCAAAAAAAAAGCATAATATGTCCACTTTTGTCCACATTTCTGGCAGTATCCACAATTTTTAAACAGTTTTATCCTGAATTACCGTAAAACCTGCGAGTTCCACTAGTCCAGGCTCATTCTTGGTCTAGTTCTGGTTTGGTATTGGGTTTAAGATGCCGTTTTAATGTGGTATGTGAACATTTTGAACACAGGAAGTCGATTTAAAACAGCATAAAACAGATTAACAATAACAAAGACGACACAGAACAGTAATAAAACTCTAAATATAGCCGCAAGCGGCAATGATCGGCCCTCGCCACGCCGCCGCCACGCCGCCGCCACACCGCCGCCACGCCGCAAGAGGAGGGGGCGCTAACGCGCCCCAATTGTCCTTTTATTACGCCTACTGCTGAATCTGTGACGCTGTCACATCTTCTCCCCTTTGTTTTACCATCCAAAAGCAATTTTATTTTGAATTCTTGGCAAAATGTGCGGCTTTGCCGCACAGACACCGTGACTCTTTGAATGAAAATGTGGATAACTTTTGATGGTCTTGAAGATGAGTCTCACCAAATTTCAGGTTAATAGGGCTGACGCCCTGGGAGGAGTTTGTGAAAGTCTAAAGTGTAAACATGTTCTGGCGATTTCCCCATTGGAATAACATGAAAGGTTTCGGTCATCGTTACGGCAACGCCATAACAATTATGACATGAGTCATTGACTTTTTTGATGGGGATGCTAAAATTGAGTTGTGTGTCAAATTTCATATAATTTCGCAAAACTAAACATTTAACCTCCATATAAAATCTGTAGGGGGCGCTGTGGCGCCAAATGAATTTATTTCACTTCAAGTAGGTTTAGGGCAAAGAGTTTAACAACTGATTCTAATTTGACGCAATTCGGACTTTATCTGCGCAAACGGCAGAAATTTTAAATATGGGAGATTTCTGAAATTCTAGCTACAGTTTGCGGCTTCGCCGCACAGAGACCGTGAGAGGTATCAATGTAATTTGGATAACTTTTGATGTCCCACTCCTCAGTAGCATTTTCACCAAATTTCAGCTTTTTAGGGCCAACGCCCTGGGAGGAGTTCGTAAAAGTACGACGTTTGGAAAAACTCCGAAGTCATGTTTAGCCATTTTTGAAGCAATATGGCCGACATTTGGTTGGGCGGACGGCGTTGCCGTACTAATATTTTTTACTTCTCTTGTCACCATCTACCTCTGCGCCAAATTTCATGATTCTACGATCAGATTTTTTTTGGGTCATTTCCCATCTCTCAATGCATTTTTGGTACATTTGGGGGCGCTGACGCGCCAATTTTTTTAATTTTAGAAAAGGGAAATAGCCAGAATGTAGAGAGGCACGATTTTTAGAGGCGTGCAAATTTTTGTGACTTTTCGTCAATGTTCACTGGGTGAAAAATAGGGGGGTTGGTCCCGAGAAGAAGAAGAAGAAAGAAAGAAAGAAAGAATAATATTCCGATGCGAAAACAATGTTTCCCATTTTTCAAATATCATAAACTATACATTTTCGGAAAGCGCTCGCGCTTTCCTACCTCATGGTGTGGGTCCCTGGTCACTGACGGGTACTTTCGATAATTTTGAGTGGGCTCCGCCCACTTTGTGTTTTTGGCCCTCTATACAGTAATAATGTTCAATTTTTGCCTTACATGCTTATATGCACGGAACATGCAAGAGATGGGGAACGTATTCGTGAGCTACTTAGCGCAAATGAGTGCTTTATATGGGGATGACGACCGCGAATGTAAAGTGCTCGTTTAGTGCGAACTTTTGCACGGGCTTCGCCCGTTTACAACGGTAATGTTCCATTTTCCTACAACTAATTAGTATGCACGGGGCGTGCATGAGTGGAGGAGTGCGTTAGTGAGTGTTTGGAAGTGGGCGAGCGCTTCGCGCTCGATTTTGTGCGCACTACGTGCGCACTTTCGCAGCCGTGCTTCGCACGGCCTTACGAGATTAATAGGCCTCTCGCCAGCTTGTGGCGCTCGGGCCTAATTATCTCATAGATGAAGTTGTGTCGGTTTTCTGTGGCTCGGATATCGTCCCGTCGTCGCTGGTTTGGGCCGAGTGTGGCTTTGTTTACGTCGAGGTCGCGTGGCGTGCTACGGAGCGCGCTCAAACTGGACTTCCTCCCGCCCCAGAGTAAACACGGGGTTAGCGATAGCATGTAGCTACGCGCATGATAAACAAACAGTGAGCGGAGACGACACTGTCACTGACTTTTGGCCAAATTAAACAGGAAATTAAACAAACATTGGTAGATTTTAAGCGCGAGATCGTTCTTAACCGTCACAATCGCTTTGGGACATCTAAAGGATTCTGGGTAAATTCTGGGCATTATTTGTGTTGTTATTAGGCTTTAAACATGCTCTTGAGTACCTTTACTTTGGCATCTAAAGGATTATCTTATCTTATCTTATCTCATGTTTCAGAACTAAAAAAAACACAATATAACTTTGCCACAGCCTTGGGAGACGCCTCAGTAACTGAACTTTGGCTCCCTCTACAGGCTGCAGAGGGAATCACACATTTTTACAACCAACAGCTGCTCGTTGACTTCCTGGTTTGAGCCGCGCAGTTGTTCTGATCGTGATTTGACGGCAGAAATGCACATAAATGAGTCTGGAGATGATTTGTGGAGTAGTAAAAACAGCAGAAGATTCTCAGAGCCGCGTCATAGATGGAGAAAAGTTATGGAGGAGATTCAGAATGCAGTGTTTCTGACGCTCGGAGGAGAGAGGACTTTATCACCAGGATTCATCAAATGTGAATGAAGCTTAATGCTAATCCAGCTGAGTTTGTGACGAGGAAACAATGTTGGAGGTAATGCACAAGGCTAAAAGAGAGAAAAAGTAAAATGTTGCATAATATGTGTCCTTTAAGACCTGCCCTATTTATGATATGAGTCGACTGAAGCCGGCAAAAAGTGAAAAGACAAGAAAGACTATTAGTGAATGGCATGTCCGTGTGTGAAAAGACAGAATGTTGTTGTTGTTGTTGTTGTTTTATGGCGGTTGGCATCCGAGTGTTGCATTACCGCCAGACTTTATTCCTCAGACGTTTCGTAGTCCTCAGACTCTTCCTCAGACTTTGTCGTAGTCCTCAGACTCTGTCGTAGTCCGTAAAAGTACTCCTTCCATTGCTTTGGTGTTACAAAGCCCATGAGGTCATGATATGTCTTTGTGACTAGAATAGTTGTTGTTGGAGTGGGGTCTGGCGGTGGTGCGGCGCTCGGATGCCAACCGCCATGGAACGACAACAACAACAACAACAACGGACTACGACAGAGTCTGAGGACTACGAAAAGTCTGAGGAATAAAGTCTGGCGGTAATGCAACACTCGGATGCCAACTGCCATAAAACAACAACACCAACCAACACCAACCAACCGGCTTTATTCCAGGGAGACTCTTCTTCAGCTTCCTCTCCTTCTTTGACGTTCGGTGCTTCCACCGTACAGCTTTATTCTTCAGGCTTCATTCTATAGGCTTTAATATGTCCACTGATGTCGCTGCTTGGTAGCCGTGCGTCTACGAGACTGGGCGAGGACAGGAGACCACCCCCACCCCCATCTCGTCACTCTGATCACTCTGACTCCCCACAAGCAGACCCCCATCACTCCGACTCCCATTTAGCGCCTTTAGCCTGTTTTCTATATCTGCCCAATCAAGCTCCTTTGTTCCAAGGAATCTCCCTGCAGCTTTAGCAATGATCCTGATCCTTTCAGTTCTACTTTGAGTCTGAGCAGCACAGTTTACAACATCCACCATAAAGAGTACAAAATCCTCTCTATCCACAACCAGGGTATTCTCATTAATTCTGGAACCTGCACACTTGGGACCTCCACTCTTGAAACCTTCACACCTCTTGGGAGCCACGCTGGCCTTTCTCATTTCGCCCTGGCTGGGAGCAGCGCTGGCTCCCCTCTCTGTATTTACTCTAAACTCGTTACTTGAAACTTTCCTGACTGCATCTGCATAGGATATACCTTGAGAGACCTTTATTTTCTGCACCTCAGCAGCTCTTTTGCTAAACCTGCATCCCCCGTAGGCAGAGCTATGTTCTTCCCCACAGTTACAGCACTTCAGTTTTGCACCCACGTCACACTTCCCATACTCATGATCTCCTGCACATTTACCACACCTTTGCCTCCCTCTACAGACCGCTGCAATATGCCCAAAGCACTGGCACTTAAAGCAACGCAGGGGCGGCGGAGCATATGGCCTGACGCTACAGCACATGTACCCAATGAACACCTTACTAGGCAGGCACCTCCCTTCAAGTGTTACCATTACCGACAAGCTGTCACATCTTACCCCAAACCGGGTCACCTTCAAACGCCTAGCGTCCACCACCGTAACTCCCGTAAAATTCTCCTTAACTTCATCCACAGACGTCGCCGTAGGGACACCTACGATAACTCCTCTGACCATGTTTCTTTCAGCATTAGACACAAGAATGTCCTTTCCACCCAGACGTTTAGTTCCAATCGCCTTCCGTTGCTGAGCCGCGTCCTTGCACACGACCAGCAGCGAGCCATCTCTAAGGACACTCGCACTCTTGATCACTCCCACAGCTACAGTTAGGCTCTTTGACAATGCCACTGAATTCCACTCCTTAAAGGATGCACTATCCTGTGCAAGCTTTATGATCACCTTACAGTCTCTGCTCTCACCCCGGACATCAATAGCTTCAGCCTCATCCTGCTGCTCATTCCCAGAACCCTCGGACGAGCTAAGGGACTTTTTACGTTTCCGGGCACGTGCAGGCAGAAAAGGCTGCTCCTCCACGCCGTCCAGAACGTCTTCCATCCCCGATCCACTCTCCTCCGCCATCTCCCGTCTCTCCAGACCGGGTGTTGAGCAAGGTCCCCTCACAGTTTTGTACAATAATGGTTGTTGTTCACAGTTATGAGGATGAGTCAGCTGCTTCTTCAGGCCTGTCCTCAGACATCAGACATCGATCATTCCCAAATGTCCAGCAAACTCATTCCATATCATCTCTTTATGATGTGGTCCATATTAACGCTTCATAAAGAGATTGTGACAGATTAGTCGACAGCTAAAGTTGTAAAGTTCTAATCCCAAAATTAGTGTCAGGCTGTAGAATCCACCTTTGCGATTAGATGCAGACATCGACAGACAACTGTTGGGAGAGATGAAAAATAAGAGTTTCAAATGACAGGAAGTAGAGCAAACTGAATCCCTCTGTGATGTCATCAGTGTGCGACACAGAGACAGTTTAAACCATGGTTGGACTAAATAAAGGTGTTTTATGGTGTTATTGTGTCAGATCAGAACTGTTGTGTCATTTATGTGGAGTTTGGCTCTTGTTTACAGTCTGGTTGCTATGGTAACAGCTGTGGAATCACCTCTACCCATGTCCAACCAGGAAGTACAATTATAAACTTTACTGGATCAAACTGAAACAAACGGGCAAAATATTTAGTCAAATCTGAAATATAAAATGTTTTCAGTGCATTTTAGTGAAATGTGTTTGTCATTTAGAATTTAAGTTTTCTTGAATCTAATATGTCAACCAAAAAAAGGCAAGAAATGTAAATCTGGCTCGATACATTTTTCATATTTCTGCAATTTTGGCCATTTTTACACATAATTCGCCTTATTTCTAAATGAAACCATGACACGATTATAAACTTACTCGTCGTTTTCATACATTTATCTTGGTGAACTACGCAAGACGTTTCAAATTGCCATCTTTAGATTCAAGATCACATGAAGCGTATCTCGTTAATTCAAACAGAAATTACATAAACGACAGCTTGAACACGTTCACGTCCGCGACACAAACCGCACGGGCGACAACGCTGCCAACGCCGACGGAAACGCCGCTCCACAAGGCGCTGTGACGCGGGGAAAGACGAAAAGGAGTCGCGTTTTATACTCTGGAGGGGCCCCGAGTGAAGCCCCGGTTTTCAAAGTCCGGTCCGGAGAGGCGGCGGGGCGGGGGGCGTGCGGGGCGGGGAGGGGGGAGCCGGGTGTCGGGCCGGACTTTGTTGTGGCGTGCGAGGGCGACAGGTCAGCGCCGCACAAGAGGAGACTTTGAAACCGCGAGCTGCTCAGAAGTCAAACTTGGGAGATCAGAGCTTCACTAAATGACACGTTTGACGCTTCAAAAATGCAACGAAGCGGTCGAAAGAAGCGGTCGAATGTGGCGAAAGCAGCGTGACAAATGGCGATTTTCTTGTTGTTTTTTTTGGGACGAGAACTACAAAAGTCAAAGCAGAGGCGAGATTTACTTCTGCACATTTTAAACACTTGAAACGTGAGAGAAGACTGACACATGAACATGTTTGTAGAGGCAGAACGACATGTTTATAAGACGTGAAAACGACACTGCCAAAGGAAACGCAGCTTTTAGATATTACAGTTTATATTTTCCTCTTATTTTAGAGTCCATTAGTCACATTATTATTTTTTCTGCGCATTGAGACCTTTTTGATAGAGAATATTTACTATTTAAGTGAAAATTATGAATGACTACAATGACAACTGACTACAACTGAAGCTTTTTCTACTATGAAATTATTTATGCATTAATGACATTTTGACTAGATTATTTGAGTCTGTAAAGTCCAGATTATGATGAATACAATAATATAATATAGAATAATACAATTTTAGCCTTCAGAATGTAACTGTTAACAAAAGAAATAGCTTAAATAAACCAAATCAAAGTTCAAAATCAAATTGAAAATTGTGCTGGATCGACATTAAAGGAAGAAAATCGCAGACGCCACGAAATAAAACCTGACAAAATCATTTCCACTGCAAATAAAGGTTACTCGATAATCGTGATGATTCAGGTCACAATATAATCATGAAAAAACAGAAAAAGAATAAACATGACAAATTTAGAAGCAAAAGTATGTATTTTTAGTTCAGTTTATAGCACAAAAATATACCTAAATGTTAACAGCTTTATTTTATCTGTCCGTTTTTGCCACATTTAACTATATTTTGGCTTTCAGAGTTATATCTCATAAAGTCGGTCACAAACTTAAGAAACAGTCACACTTCAAACCACGAGAATGAAAAAAAAATAAAGATTTCACTGTCGTTTAGTCACAGTCTCAAATTATAAACGTCAAATCGTGATGTTTTTCCCTCACAACAATCGTGACATTTGATTCCACGACGTTCCTCACTGTGGACGCCCGACACTTCCAAACGGGACGTCCCAGAAAAGAGTCCGGACGGAGGGAAAACCAGCTCCTAAAAGCAGGTTTCAGCCGGAGCCTTATAAGGAAACGCCGCTCCGCAAACCCAGCTATTTGAGTCCTCGCCACATCCCAGAACCTCTGCAGCCATCGCCACGTCTCAGAACCTCTGCAGCCATCGCCACGTCTCAGAACCTCTGCAGCCATCGCCACGTCTCAGAACCTCTGCAGCCATCGCCACATCTCAGAACCTCTGCAGCCATCGCCACATCCCAGAGCCTCTGCAGCCATCGCCACGTCTCAGAACCTCTGCAGCCATCGCCACGTCTCAGAACCTCTGCAGCCATCGCCACATCTCAGAACCTCTGCAGCCATCGCCACATCCCAGAGCCTCTGCAGCCATCGCCACATCCCAGAACCTCTGCAGCCATCGCCACATCCCAGAGCCTCTGCAGCCATCGCCACATCCCAGAGCCTCTGCAGCCATCGCCACATCCCAGAGCCTCTGCAGCCATCGCCACATCCCAGAGCCTCTGCAGCCATCGCCACATCCCAGAGCCTCTGCAGCCATCGCCACATCCCAGAGCCTCTGCAGCCATCGCCACATCCCAGAGCCTCTGCAGCCATCGCCACATCCCAGAGCCTCTGCAGCCATCGCCACATCCCAGAGCCTCTGCAGCCATCGCCACATCCCAGAACCTCTGAACTGCAGCCATCGCCACATCCCAGAGCCTCTGCAGCCATCGCCACATCCCAGAACCTCTGAACTGCAGCCATCGCCACATCCCAGAACCTCTGAACTGCAGCCATCGCCACATCCCAGAACCTCTGCAGCCATCGCCACATCCCAGAGCCTCTGCAGCCATCGCCACATCCCAGAGCCTCTGCAGCCATCGCCACATCCCAGAGCCTCTGCAGCCATCGCCACATCCCAGAGCCTCTGCAGCCATCGCCACATCCCAGAACCTCTGCAGCCATCGCCACATCCCAGAACCTCTGAACTGCAGCCATCGCCACATCCCAGAGCCTCTGCAGCCATCGCCACATCCCAGAACCTCTGAACTGCAGCCATCGCCACATCCCAGAACCTCTGAACTGCAGCCATCGCCACATCCCAGAACCTCTGCAGCCATCGCCACATCCCAGAGCCTCTGCAGCCATCGCCACATCCCAGAGCCTCTGCAGCCATCGCCACATCCCAGAGCCTCTGCAGCCATCGCCACATCCCAGAGCCTCTGCAGCCATCGCCACATCCCAGAACCTCTGCAGCCATCGCCACATCCCAGAACCTCTGAACTGCAGCCATCGCCACATCCCAGAGCCTCTGCAGCCATCGCCACATCCCAGAACCTCTGAACTGCAGCCATCGCCACATCCCAGAACCTCTGAACTGCAGCCATCGCCACATCCCAGAACCTCTGCAGCCATCGCCACATCCCAGAGCCTCTGCAGCCATCGCCACATCCCAGAGCCTCTGCAGCCATCGCCACATCCCAGAGCCTCTGCAGCCATCGCCACATCCCAGAGCCTCTGCAGCCATCGCCACATCCCAGAACCTCTGCAGCCATCGCCACATCCCAGAACCTCTGAACTGCAGCCATCGCCACATCCCAGAGCCTCTGCAGCCATCGCCACATCCCAGAACCTCTGAACTGCAGCCATCGCCACATCCCAGAACCTCTGAACTGCAGCCATCGCCACATCCCAGAACCTCTGAACTGCAGCCATCGCCACATCCCAGAACCTCTGCAGCCATCGCCACATCCCAGAACCTCTGCAGCCATCGCCACATCCCAGAACCTCTGCAGCCATCGCCACATCCCAGAACCTCTGCAGCCATCGCCACATCCCAGAGCCTCTGCAGCCATCGCCACATCCCAGAACCTCTGCAGCCATCGCCACGACCACAAACGCCATCAAATGACACGTTTTCAAATGATAAAAATCCCGCTGACTTGTTCACACGTTCACGGTCACTGCGGAGCTCGGCAGATCTGATTATCAAAGTGTTTGGAGTTTTATTTACATCGTTGTGTTGCCTCGAGTCTCATTTTCTGTTCATTAAAATAGGTTTATCATTTTGCTTTTTGTTGCTGATGCCGTCACGATGAAATTCTTTATTTTATACTATGTTTGTACTGTTTGTACTGTTGGCTGCAACACTGTGTTTAAACCCGACTGATGCAGTGAACGGCTTCTCATTTTCTAAACAGTGGAATTTCCACGAATCCCGTGGTCATGGACAATGTGTCAGTGTGTTTGAGACGGGTCAAATCATTGGCATCGAGCAGAGAAAAACAGAGCATAGGGTTGTTACGATTTGAAATGTTTAGTTTCACGATTATTGTGAGAATAAACATTGCAATTTAACGATTATTATTTGACTAATTATTAACATCACAAACGATAAAATCCTACATTTTCTGTCCTTTTTGTTTTCTTAGCACATTTACCGCTCCTCAATATGTGACCTGCTTTATGGAATCAAACGTTCTGAATGATCAATTTGACATAAAATAAAACATTACATTTTAGATTTACTTTTTTGAGGAAAAGCTGAGAAGAAACGACTAATTTTGCTTCTAAAAATTGTCACATTTCTTTTAATTGGACTAAAACAAAGACTTAATTTAGTTCAAAACAGTCACTTTTCTACAAACTGAATGAGGGAAAAAACTTAATTCTTCTAAAAATTCTTCTAAAAATGTCATGATCATACTTTTTTATTCTTTTCGATTCTTACGATTAAATTATTTGACTTTTTCTATTTTTTTGGACAGACAGTGTACATAGATTGTGTTAAAAAAGTGCATAAATTTAAAATAGTATTCAAAATGGGCTTAAATAAGAAATATAAGCGCTGTGTTGACGTGTTGTTGATTTGAGCCATTCCAACCGCAACTAAATGACAGAACGCACTTTGTTTTACACATTTTTAAAACTATTTTCTAAAGAATGAATTCAAACTGTATCTTTGCTGTTATTCTTTTCAAATGTTTGTCGTTGTCCTTAATGTCTTAAACGTTGCACCGACAAACTTCCTTTAGGAGGACAATAAACTTCTATTCCGTTCCAATTAGACACCAGAAAAGTGACATAGTGCACCTTTAAATCCTCTGCTACACTTGCCTTCGACTTAAACTTTATTGATCCACAGGGAACCTGAAGTGTAATAAGTGGAATAACGACGTAGTTCGACAACAAAACAGCAATTAAACGCTAGTAAATGAGTAAAATGTCAGATCAAAGAGTGTCCTGCATGTCAAACAGCTCGTCCCTCACTGCAACACAATCATCTCCTCCCGCACTCTCTCCTCTTGTATCAACAGTAAATACTCTTACGCGTGGGACGAGGAGGACGAGGCTTTCCGTCGCTGCTTACTCTCCGCCATGCTCCGGGGGGAAAAAGCGCTCGCGACTCGGCAGGATGTCCCGAAAAAGCACAGAAACGGTTCCGCTTTTAGCCGCTCGATGCCCGCGGGAAAGTCTGGGGAAAACGCCTTGGCTGTTCGGCGAGCGTCCCGAGTACTCTGGCACAACTAGACGGACGAGGAGAAGTAGTAGAAGTACTCGTAGTAGAAGTAGTAGTAGGAGTAGAGGTCGTGTTCTTCCTTCGTCCGGCAAAAGCTCGTCTGATGCCGGGGGTTTGTGTCCATGAGGTCTAAAGCCAAAAGAGGGAAGAGCTAATGGGACATCTGGAAGCCATATGACCAAAGTCCGGCCCCGTTCTGCCGGGACAGGAGCAAAGACAGGAGCAAAGACAGGAGGAAAGACAGACGGCAGTGCAAAAGAGAGAGAGAGAGGGAGGAAGGGGAGGAGGATCTGGAGTCAGACTGGATTAGTTTAAATGTACCGTGTTTCGCATATCTCTGGATTTGTACGACGTTCCGGATATTTTGGGCATTTTATCTTTTATCACTTTAAAAAAAGGAGAGCTAAATGACATTGTTGTTCTTATTAAATGCCTTGATAAGTCCCTCTGTATGTTAAATACCGTATTTTCTGGACTATAAGTTGCACCTTTTTTCATAGTTTTGGCTGGGATGCGACTTATACTTATATTTATACTTACTATATTTATACTACTCCGGAGCGACTTATATGTGTTTTTTTCTCCTCTATTATGCATTCTTTGGTGCGACTTATACTCCGGTGCGACTTATAGTCCGGAAAATACTGTATGTATGTTCGGGGCGTTTGAAGTGACAAAGACAACTCTGGCTCTTTTTTAACTATTTGGCAACGTGAAATGTTTTGCATGTCATTTTTCTGGCTTTTTTCAAGAAAAAAGGAAACGATTAAAAATAAGGTTTTATGGCTGTTCTCTGACAGTGTATTTTTACAAGGGAGCTGCAGGGGGAGCTCTAATCGCTGAAATGTCTTAGTCCTGCATGTTTTTCTCATTTTTTTGGTGGGATAGTGGTACCAAAAGAGTTCTTCATCCACACAACGTCTCCAGGAGGATCACTGCCAACGCTCAGAAACATTCACACTAGAGCCACTGATGTTCCACTGTGGCACGACCAAAACGGAGGAAAACTAGAGTCACGGTGTGAAATGGGCAGTCGTTCCCGTGTTCCATCCATCCATCCATTTTCTACCGCTTGTGCCCTTTCGAGGTCGCGGGTGACTGGAGCCTATCCCAGTGTCTTCGGGCCTTAGGCGGGGTACACCCTGGACAGTGGCCAACTTGTCGCAGGGCCAACACAGAGACATAGACATTACAGACAGTTCAAGCTCACATTCATTCACTAGGGCCAATTTAGAGTCACCAATTTTGCCTAACACATGCATGTCTTTGGACGGTGGGAGGAAGCCGGAGATTTCTGATGTGCGCATCTGCAGCTGCTCCCGTGAAAACAGACGACACATACCAAGTCATGGCAGATAAAAGTGTACATAAAGTCATACTATAAACGTGTACATAAAGTCATACTATAAACGTGTACATAAAGTCATACTATAAACGTGTACATAAAGTCATACTATAAACATGTACATAAAGTCATACTATAAACGTGTACATAAAGTCATACTATAAACGTGTACATAAAGTCATACTATAAACGTGTACATAAAGTCATACTATAAACGTGTACATAAAGTCATACTATAAACGTGTACATAAAGTCATACTATAAACATGTACATAAAGTCATACTATAAACATGTACATAAAGTCATACTACTATAAACGTGTACATACTATAAACATGTACATAAAGTCATACTATAAACGTGTACATAAAGTCATATTATAACATGTACATAAAGTCATACTATAAACATGTACATAAAGTCATACTACTATAAACGTGTACATACTATAAACATGTACATAAAGTCATACTATAAACGTGTACATAAAGTCATATTATAACATGTACATAAAGTCATACTATAAACATGTACATAAAGTCATACTATAAACATGTACATAAAGCCATACTATAAACATGTACATAAAGCCATACTATAAACGTGTACATAAAGTCATACTATAAACATGTACATAAAGTCATACTATAAACATGTACATAAAGCCATACTATAAACATGTACATAAAGCCATACTATAAACGTGTACATAAAGTCATACTATAAACGTGTACATAAAGTCATACTGTTAAGTGTCCATCTAGGGATGAGCCCCGGGCGCAGAGCAGCAGTTCAAGACGCTCCTCTGTCGCCGAACTCTCGCCCGTTCTGTTACCTGTGAAGTGTTCAGATTCAAGACAGATAGAGACTGTGTGTGTCCCTCGTGTCCCTCGTGTCCCTCGTACAAATAATGCCAAAAAGTCACATCTCAGAAAAAATATTTCAGGCGTCAGACCAAATAACTTAAGGAAAATAACAATCACAAATGACACAAATACACAAATGAATAAACACGTAAAATGTGGACTGCTAAACATTAGAGCAATTTCCTCCAAATCGCTCTTAGTTAATGAATTAATTAGTGACTATAACATAGATCTTCTAGCTCTAACTGAAACGTGGCTTCAACAAGACGACTACGTCAGACTAAATGAGTCCACCCCACCCAGCCATGTTAACCCCACCCATGTTAACCCCACCCACCCATGTTAACCCCACCCAGCCATGTTAACTTTCAGACTGCCAGGAGCACAGGCCGAGGTGGTGGTGTGGCAGTGATCTCACACTCAAGCCTACTCATGAGCCCTAAAACTAACAATGCATTTCACTCATTTGAAAGCCTTATGCTGTCAATCACATGTCCAAATATGAAAAACCAAAAAGGAGTTTTGTTCATAGTTATCTACCGACCTCCTGGTCCCTACTCAGAGTTTTTAACAGAGTTTTCTGACTTTATATCAAACTTAGTGTTAGCCTGGGATAAAATAGTTATAGTTGGAGACTTTAATATCCACGTGAACATGAGTGATGACGCTCTCAGTAATGCCTTCAGCGCCTTGTTAGACAGCATTGGTTTCACTCAGAATGTAAATAAACCGACTCACACTCACAAGAACACTCTGGATCTTGTCCTAACGTATGGAACAGAGATTAGTGACCTCATTGTCCTCCCTCAAAACCCTATATTGTCAGATCATTTCCTAATTACCTTCAGTTTATTCTTAAAGATCATCCAGTCCCACAAAATAAAGTTATAATGAAAAGGACAATATCTGAAAAATCTATCTCAAAATTCAAAGAAATAATAGAGCCAATATTCAGTGACATGTCATGTGATCCTGCTGAGAACAGTTTTAGTCCCAGTTTAAGTGATCAATGTGTCGACTTGACCATGAATTCTCTGAAGTCTGCTCTTGACGTTGTCGCGCCGTTAAAACAGAAGGTCATTAGGCCAAAGCGCGCCTCCCCATGGTACAACCAAGAACTGCGTTCACATAAACAAAAAGTTAGAAAGTTAGAGGGATTATTTCGTCGCTCTCACACAGAAGAATCCCTAAAAGCATGGAAAAGTTGCCTGCTGTCCTATAAGCAGGCTCTGCGTAAGGCCCAAACCAGATATTATTCAAATCTAATAGAAGTCAACAAAAGTAACACTAAATTCCTTTTCAGCACTGTAGCTAGGCTAACAAACTGTCACAGTGCAGTAGAGCCCGCAATCCCAGCTACACTTAGCTCTGATGATTTCCTCCTATTTTTTAATAATAAAATAAAAACAATCAGAGATAAATTAGATGAAATTACCCCCGCTATTAGCCCTGAACTAGCCCAAGCTGTAAATCTAACGTCCCATATAAATCCACCTGTAAACCTAGAAAGGTTCACAGCTGCTGATCAAGCAGAGATAACTTCAGCCATTATGTCCTCTAAAAGCTCAACTTGTGTCCTAGACCCCATTCCAAGCAGACTCCTCAAAGACATTCTCCCCCTAATTATAGACCCTATTCTTAATATAATAAATACTTCACTCGAAAATGGCTATGTTCCACAGTCCTTCAAACATGCAGTCATTAAACCTCTTCTGAAAAAGCCTAATCTAGATCCCGACCTATTGGTAAACTACAGACCTATTTCAAATCTTCCCTTCGTCTCTAAAATCCTTGAAAAAGTTGTAGTAAAACAGCTTTGTCGCCACCTGCAGGACAATAACTTATTTGAAGTTTTCCAGTCAGGGTTCAGAGCCCACCACAGCACTGAAACTGCACTAGTTAAAGTCACAAATGATTTGTTATTAGCCGCTGACGATGGACTGGTCTCAATCCTGGTTCTGTTGGACCTCAGCGCAGCGTTTGACACCATCGACCACAACATTCTACTGCAGAGGTTAGAATGTGATGTAGGTGTTGGAGGAACAGCCCTCAGCTGGTTTAAATCCTATCTATCTGATAGGTTCCAATTTGTTAATGTAAACCAGAGCTCCTCACCAAGCTCTAAAGTAATTTACGGTGTGCCACAGGGTTCGGTACTCGGTCCAATTCTGTTTACTCTTTATATGCTGCCATTAGGCAACATTATCAGAAAGCATGGCATTAACTTCCACTGCTATGCAGATGACACTCAGCTGTATTTATCAATGAAACCTGATCAGAGCGATCAAGTAGACAGACTTAGTACTTGTGTGAAGGAGATAAAAACCTGGATGACACTTAACTACCTGCTTCTTAACCCTGAAAAAACCGAGGTCATTGTGCTTGGCCCTAAGCATCTACGAGACGCTCTATCTGAGCAGATAGTCACACTGGACAATGTCAGTGTAGCCTCCAGTTCTACTGTAAGAAACCTTGGAGTCTTATTTGACCAGGAGCTCTCATTTAAAGCTCATATAAATCAAGCTTGTAAAACAGCCTATTTCCATTTGCGCAACAAGAGCCAAAATCAGAAGAATCCTGCCTAAAAGTGATGCCGAAAAACTTATCCATGCATTTGTAACGACTAGATTAGACTACTGTAACTCCCTGCTTGCAGCGTGTCCTAAAAGCTCCATAAAAAGCTTTCAACTGGTTCAAAATGCAGCAGCAAGATTACTAACAGGAACAAAAAGAAGAGAGCACATTACGCCAGTGCTGAAGTCTCTTCACTGGCTCCCCGTCGAGTCTAGAATCAAATTCAAAATTCTACTCTTGACCTACAAAGCCATAAATGACATGGCCCCATCCTACCTCAAAGATGCTATAGAACCATATCATCCAAACAGAGCTCTTCGCTCTCAGAATGCCGGCCTTCTGGTGGTGCCAAGAGTCTCTAAAAGTACTGTAGGAGGTAGAGCGTTTAGCTACCAAGCTCCTGTGTTATGGAATCAGCTCCCGACCCATGTTAAATATGCTGACACAGTCTCTTCATTTAAGTCCAGGCTTAAAACGTTCCTCTTCGAAATCTCTTATGGTCAGACTAGTTAGGAACAGAAACATAAACCCACAGCTTTAGCTACGCTGCCCTAGGAGTAACTGTGCTGGGGGAAGTATGACAGCTTGAGCACTATCCTCTTCTTCTTCTGACTACTTATGCTATCAAACAATATTTATTTTTTGATTCCACTTGCAAACTGTTCACCGCCTTCTTTTTCTTTCTCTCACTCCTGAGGACCTGTGGACCCAGATGCCCCTCCCCTGGTGAAGTGGTCCCTGCCCTGTGTGGACGGTCCCTCATCTGCCTGAAGAGTGGCTCCAGTTCGCCTCAGTCGGTCCCTCATCTGCCTGAAGAGTGGGTCCAGCTCGCCTCCGACGGTCCCTCGTCTGCCTGAAGAGTGGGTCCAGCTCGCCTCCGACGATCCCTCTTCTGCCTGAAGAGTGGGTCCAGCTCGACTCAGACGGTCCCTCTTCTGCCTGAAGAGTGGGTCCAGCTCGACTCAGTCGGTCCCTCATCTGCCTGAAGAGTGGGTCCAGCTCGACTCAGACGGTCCCTCATCTGCCTGAAGAGTGGGTCCAGCTCCAGTCTCCTTGTGTCCGTCTGTCCGTCTGTGAGAGTCGGATCTCTCCTTCACTGGAACTCCTCCAGGTTTCTACGCTTTTTTCCCAAAGAGGTTTTTTTGTAGTTTTTCCTGGCCGAGAAGGAGAGTCTAAGGACAGAGGACCCTGGGACATCGTCCCTCGCCACCACAGACATTGTCTGACTTCATCGCCACCACAGACATTGTTGATTCATTTCTCCCTGTGGCCCTCAGAGGCAACTGTTGTTGTGATTTTGGGCCTTACAAAAATAAATTGATTTGATTTGATTTGATTTGATAAACATGTACATAAAGTCATATTATAACATGTACATAAAGTCATACTATAAACATGTACATAAAGTCATACTATAAACATGTACATAGTCATACTATAAACATGTACATAAAGCCATACTATAAACATGTACATAAAGTCATACTATAAACATGTACATAAAGTCATACTATAAACATGTACATAAAGTCATACTATAAACATGTACATAAAGTCATATTATAACATGTACATAAAGTCATACTATAAACATGTACATAAAGTCATACTATAAACATGTACATAAAGTCATATTATAACATGTACATAAAGTCATACTATAAACATGTACATAAAGTCATACTATAAACATGTACATAAAGCCATACTATAAACATGTACATAAAGCCATGCCGACAAAAGCGCTGCACCCATGCGAGCTGCACCCATGCGAGCTGCACCCATGCGAGCTGCACCCATGCGAGCTCTGCAGCACCCATGCGAGCTCTGCAGCACCCATGCGAGCTCTGCAGCACCCATGCATGCGAGCAAACGTTTCCTGAGCACTGAAACCACAACACACGGGCCCAGTTTCACTTCATTCATAACTTTCATCTCTGTTTTGATTTGAAACCTGTGTCACATCCCGACAGAGCTTTTCACCGTCGCCTCGTTCGAGCCTGCACCGCGCAACCTTCCTGTCGGAGGGCGTGTCGGCCGGTCGTCTCCGTGTAGATGTTACGGCTTTGGAATGTTCCACGCTGTAACATTAAACTGATCTCCCTGGACGCGCGAGTTAAAGGGTCAGATCTGGGGTGAGGCGAGCCCACACTACAGGGTTTTAGAGCAAACGATACTACAGAGAAGAGAAAGTACAAAAGTAAAAGTACTTAAAAGTCCAAGTGACACAATGAACTACACTTTTCAGTACAACAAAGGGAACATGATTATATATAGGATTATATTTAACATTTTGTCAAATTTTCTCCCATTTGACATTTTTGTGATGTTTATAAAGTCACTTCCTGGTTTGACACGGCCAATATAATAAATATATATACAACTGTTAATGAACAACCAGATTTTAAACAAAGGCCAAAATCCATCTTAAATCATACAATAGTTATGATTTGACAAATAATTACACCTAAAATAATTACACCTAAAATAATTAATTTACGTGCAAATTCGAGCTGTATTTTCTAGAGAATGGCACTTTTTGATGACATCACAGAGGGATTCAGAACTCAGCACTACTTCCTGTCATTTTCAACTTCAACGTTTCTTCACAAACTGCAACTCGACTGATGAAAAACTATGATAATAATTCACCACAGGAACAAACTCACCAAACGTCATAGTTAGAGAAAAACACAAAAACCCGTCACGTGGACTTTAAGTAACATTTATGGTCTGTACTTTACTTCTGTCATTTTTACATCGGATACTTTTACTTCAATTACTACATTTGAGACCAAATACCTGTACTTGTAACTCCACTATATTGTTGAACTGGACTGAAAAGTAGAAAGTACTTTAATTTGGTTTGAGCAGTTATTTTAGGTACATTCACTGTGACTTTCTGTCTAAAGGGTCGAGTTCACGCTCCAATTTTGATTAAAAAAATATATTTATATATTCATAAACATTAAATAAAACTCACTAGAGAAATTTACTGATTCGAATTGACCTTTGTTAACTCTCTAAGTAACAAAATTGTGTAGTTCTTCCACCACTGCTTCATAATGACACATGCTAAAAGTCATGCTAATAGCGCTAGCACACCTGGGCTCTGCTAAACTTTGCTAGTTTAGATGCAAGTCAAGTCTGTTATTATTATTATTACGTGAAAATGTGGAACGGACAAATGTTTAGCGCAGTGAGCTCGTTAGCCTACACAAGTCGTGTTTACAGTAGCTAATTTGCAGCGGCTTCATCAATGCTTTTCTGTAAAGTTTTGTAAACACCGACACACGGGAGAATCGGCGGTCGCATTTTTCTCACTTTTTATTTTGTACTAAAAGAACGCCTTGAACTGGATTCGTCGCGTTGTCGACTTGCGTCATGAATTTGGAGAGAAAAATACAAAATGGACACAAAGACGTGGACGAAAACGCTGCGGTTTGACATCATAGCTTTGTCGTTAGCGGCTTTTACGGCTAAATCGCGGTGCTAAAAATACACATGATAAAATGAAACTGCTACATCGATACCGAGAAACGTTTCAGGCAAAGTTCGCGCACGTCTTTTTTTTAAGAAGATCAGATTCGGCTTTAAAAAGAGTCGATAGGAAACTGTGCATAATAATACCTGCATCAGAAATAGCCGCGGTCATAAACATCCTCTGATGGACCTGCCGCGCACACGAGAACAGCTGTTTACATCATCACATTCGCTCGGACAGGACCAGATTAGCCTTTATTATGCTCCAAAACACAAGTGCCATGTGGACAGTGTACACCGGACTGACCCGGGTGTGCTTAAGGACACGCGGGAGGAAAAGGCGCCGGCCTGAACGCGCTTTTTGCGGTTTTGAAACGTGAAAAACAGATTTTTTCATATTTTTCATATGTTTTTCATAAAGTGAAATCTGTTTTGTTTTGGTACAGATATATTGTAAAAAGCATCTATTCCGGTGAAAATTAGACCGCATTATATTCACCGAGAAGCAGGAAGTGCGGCGTTAGCATGCTAATGTTTGCTAGCATCTCCCGGAAAAAGTGCTATAAACTCATCGTGGTGATTATTAAGGATGCTGGGAAAGTATTATGTAAGCGACCGCTACACGTGGAGCTGTAAAGACTTTAAACTAGTTCAGGTAAAGTGCCTTTAATGTCAACCAAGTGTAATATCCTGAAAAAGTGCTACAATGTCATTCGTATGAGCTATAAATCCAATCAGGACTAGACCACATAAACTGGACCAGGACTAGACCACATAAACTGGACCAGGACTAGACCACATAAACAGGACCAGGACTAGACCACATAAACTGGACCAGGATTAGACCACATAAACTGGACCAGGACTAGACCACATAAACTGGACCAGGACTAGACCACATAAACTGGACCAGGACTAGACCACATAAACTGGACCAGGACTAGACCACATAAACTGGACCAGGACTAGACCACATAAACTGGACCAGGACTAGACCAAATAAACTGGACCAGGACTAGACCACATAAACTGGACCAGGACTAGACCACATAAACTGGACCAGGACTAGACCACATAAACTGGACCAGGACTAGACCACATAAACTGGACCGGGACTAGACCACATAAACTGGACCAGGACTAGACCACATAAACAGGACCAGGACTAGACCACATAAACTGGACCAGGATTAGACCACATAAACTGGACCAGCACTAGACCATATAAACTGGACCAGGACAAGACCACATAAACTGGACCAGGACTAGACCACATAAACTGGACCAGGACTAGACCACATAAACTGGACCAGGATTAGACCACATAAACTGGACCAGGACTAGACCACATAAACTGGACCAGCACTAGACCATATAAACAGGACCAGGACTAGACCACATAAACTGGACCAGGACTAGACCACATAAACTGGACCAGCACTAGACCATATAAACTGGACCAGGACTAGACCACATAAACTGGACCAGGACTAGACCACATAAACTGGACCAGGACTAGACCATATAAACAGGACCAGGACTAGACCACATAAACTGGACCAGGACTAGACCACATAAACTGGACCAGGACTAGACCACATAAACAGGACCAGGACTAGACCACATAAACTGGACCAGGACTAGACTACATAAACTGGACCAGCACTAGACCATATAAACAGGACCAGGACTAGACCACATAAACTGGACCAGGACTAGACCACATAAACTGGACCAGGACTAGACTACATAAACTGGACCAGCACTAGACCACATAAACTGGACCAGGACTAGACCACATAAACTGGACCAGGACTAGACCACATAAACTGGACCAGCACTAGACAATATAAACAGGACCAGGACTAGACCACATAAACTGGACCAGGACTAGACCACATAAACTGGACCAGGACTAGACCACATAAACTGGACCAGGATTAGACCACATAAACTGGACCAGGACTAGACCACATAAACTGGACCAGCACTAGACCATATACACAGGACCAGGACTAGACCACATAAACTGGACCAGGACTAGACCACATAAACTGGACCAGCACTAGACCATATAAACTGGACCAGGACTAGACCACATAAACTGGACCAGGACTAGACCACATAAACTGGACCAGCACTAGACCATATAAACAGGACCAGGACTAGACCACATAAACTGGACCAGGACTAGACCACATAAACAGGACCAGGACTAGACCACATAAACTGGACCAGGATTAGACCACATAAACTGGACCAGGACTAGACCACATAAACTGGACCAGCACTAGACCATATAAACAGGACCAGGACTAGACCACATAAACTGGACCAGGACTAGACCACATAAACTGGACCAGGACTAGACCACATAAACTGGACCAGCACTAGACCATATAAACAGGACCAGGACTAGACCACATAAACTGGACCAGGACTAGACCACATAAACTGGACCAGCACTAGACCACATAAACTGGACCAGGACTAGACCACATAAACTGGACCAGGACTAGACCACATAAACTGGACCAGCACTAGACCACATAAACTGGACCAGGACTAGACCACATAAACTGGACCAGGATTAGACCACATAAACTGGACCAGGACTAGACCACATAAACTGGACCAGCACTAGACCATATAAACAGGACCAGGACTAGACCACATAAACTGGACCAGCACTAGACCATATAAACTGGACCAGGACTAGACCACATAAACTGGACCAGGACTAGACCACATAAACTGGACCAGGACTAGACCATATAAACAGGACCAGGACTAGACCACATAAACTGGACCAGGACTAGACCACATAAACTGGACCAGGACTAGACCACATAAACAGGACCAGGACTAGACCACATAAACTGGACCAGGACTAGACCACATAAACTGGACCAGGACTAGACCACATAAACTGGACCAGGACTAGACCATATAAACAGGACCAGGACTAGACCACATAAACTGGACCAGGACTAGACCACATAAACTGGACCAGGACTAGACCACATAAACAGGACCAGGACTAGACCACATAAACTGGACCAGGACTAGACTACATAAACTGGACCAGCACTAGACCATATAAACAGGACCAGGACTAGACCACATAAACTGGACCAGGACTAGACCACATAAACTGGACCAGGACTAGACTACATAAACTGGACCAGCACTAGACCACATAAACTGGACCAGGACTAGACCACATAAACTGGACCAGGACTAGACCACATAAACTGGACCAGCACTAGACCATATAAACAGGACCAGGACTAGACCACATAAACTGGACCAGGACTAGACCACATAAACTGGACCAGGACTAGACCACAGAATACATTTTTTTAACATGTTGTTGTTGTTGTTGTTGACAGGGTGAATGTCTGCAACACGGTAACGACATGTTTCTGCCTTTAACATTCAAACACAGCCACGCTCATGTAAACCTGATATATATTCAAACACCACCCACGGAGCGCTCAAACGCACTCCTCCGCCAAACTGCAGCCCCCCCTCAGCCTCCCTCTTCCTCCCACTTCTTCCTCCAGAGTCTGCCCCATTCACCAGCGGCGCATTGAGATTCAGGCCATGCCCCGCGCTCACCGTGGCCCTTCCGACGCACACAACGGCCCCGGGGCCAACAGGAAGAGCAGGCAGCTGCAGGAAGCACCGGCGAACGGGACCAGGAAGGATGCGGAGGAGAGGCGCATTCAGACGGAGCGGCAGAGGATACAGCGCGGCCCCGAGGACGCGGGAGGAGGGGCCAAGACCGACCGAGGCCAAGACCTGACCGAGACCACAGGGTCCCCAGACCACAGGGTCCCCAGATCACAGGGTCCCCCAGACCACAGCGTCCCCAGACCACAGGGACCCCAGACCACGGGGACCCCAGACCACAGCGTCCCCAGACCACAGCGTCCCCCAGACCACAGGGACCCCAGACCACAGCATCCCCCAGACCACAGGGACCCCAGACCACAGGGTCCCCCAGACCACAGGGACCCCGAGACCACAGGGTCCCCAGACCACGGGGTCCCCAGACCACAGGGACCCCGAGACCACAGGGTCCCCCAGACCACAGGGACCCCGAGACCACAGGGTCCCCAGACCACGGGGTCCCCAGACCACAGCGTCCCCAGACCACAGGGACCCCGAGACCACAGGGTCCCCCAGACCACAGGGACCCCGAGACCACAGGGTCCCCCAGACCACAGGGACCCCGAGACCACAGGGTCCCCAGACCACGGGGTCCCCAGACCACAGCGTCCCCAGACCACAGGGACCCCAGACCACAGGGTCCCCCAGACCACAGGGACCCCGAGACCACAGCGTCCCCAGACCACGGGGTCCCCAGACCACAGCGTCCCCAGACCACAGGGTCCCCGAGACCACAGGGTCCCCAGACCACAGGGTCCCCGAGACAGATGAGACTGAGACCGCCGAGAGTCAAGATGAGAGCGAGACCAAGTCAAGAGCCATTTTAGAAGTGAAGTGGACTGAACACGAACTTCTGACGAACTTCTTAAAAAAACGAAATATGTACCGTAAATTCCGCACCATAAGGCGCACCAGATTATAAGACGCATTAAGCCAAACAAAACGTGTACAAAATCGCTTCGAGGTCAGTAAGCACAACCTTAATTCACCCATATATAAGACGCAATGGATTATTTTAAAGGCATTTAAAAGCGCCTTATAGTGCAGAAAATACAGTAGTGTAATTAAATAACACATTTATTATGTATTAAATGAATCAAATGCAATACCACAATTTTAGGATTGTGAAACGCTGAACTGTCGCACAAAACTAGGCTTAATCTCATTTTAAAAGGGCTTGGTTTATTCTCCAATCACAGAAGAGTTCTTTAAAACGCCCAGACTTTCTCTAGTCGTCTACAACCAATCAAATGTTAATGCACTAAACTGAGCCAAGACAAGACCAAGAAACTGGTTCCTGGCGTAAATATCCGAGTCAACTACAAACGGAGTGAAGCAAGTGAAATGAAGCCAAATACAACTCCAGCTGTGTTTTGACCAAGGAACGACACTATAACACGATTAAAAGCTTAAAAGAGTCTATTTGGTTCTCAAAAATAATCTGAGCAGAGTTTATTTTTACACGTTATGGTCATTTACGACGACAAAATGCGTTTGTTTCCCCGCGTCGACGCAGCGAGAAGCAGAGGATTTAGTGCTGCCTGATCTTTACTCTCTGCACACGGCTCACACGGCCCTCGGCTCATTCAAGGGCCCGTCTCCATGGAGTCCACTCGAGACCGGGACAATGTTCAGTCCTCGAGTCCTCATAAAACCACAGCAGGAACCAGAGCGGCGTTACGCGTTACTAAAGGTAAAAACGGTCTAAATGAACGTTTAATCGGCTTTTCGATACATATCACTATATCTCTATTGTTTTGCCAAATTGTGCTGAAAGATGCAGTTGTTGATACTTAAAGATCGTGCGGTGGACAGCGAGTTGCAGGTGGATATCGCCGACGACGTGGCAAAGATTTTAGAAGTCAATTTATCGGTCGATGCCGCTTTAGTCTAGCAACATTTTTTAGGATTATTAGGATTTATATGGACCGCGGCAGAAAAGGGAAAGCATGGAGTGAGTTAGCAGGAGGTTTGGGGATAATCATGACTTTAAAATGAGACGTATTATGCTTTTTATATGTAACAATTCATGTATATCACGATTTAATGTGAATTTAGCATCTTTGTTTTCTCTTGAAGTGGTAACTTAAACTTTAACTCTTCTGCTACTGTAAGATTGTACTTCATTGGTTGAATCCAAGTGTCACTCAGAGTCTTACAGAGGCCGACCAGGAGCCGTGGGCGGGTAAATCTGTCTTAAATTAGCACAATTCAAGAAACTGTTAGTAAATCAGGATAGTTATCCAAAAAAAGCATATTGTCAGAGGAATAATATCACAATTTATCTCCATATTTATCTCCAACCGCGATATTGATACGGAACACGGTTTAATAACAGAAACGGATCCATTGACTAAGCTCCGCCTCTTCAGAGCGACACTTCCCGTAACAAGCAGCAGATCTTCATTTGTCTTTACGAAAAGTGTCTTTGTGACATTTTTAATCCATGTATAAACGTGTATCCGTTTAAATTAAAAACATAAAAATAATCACACTAAGGAATGTGGGCGGGGACAAGGGGTAGGAATATTCGGAGCGTTTGAGCCTCATGAATAACACGAAGGAATCAATCCAAATACAACTTTGAGCAAATGAATGATGAGGAAACACCGGTGTGACAATGTTAAAAGCGCATTTAAGTGGATTTAACGTAATCTGTCCACTTTAATCTTCATTTTTTTCTTTTCTCTTATGAAATGGCTCTTACATAATACAAATACTTCTGTGTACATAAACAAAAAACTGCATCATACTACCGGTATACTAGGCAGGTGTTTGTATCTCAAGGCTAATGCTAACTTAGATTTTTTTTTAATTACAAAATGTATAAAGTACTTTGCTACATACAACAGATTTTTCAAATTCGTAGATTTGCTTAAACTTCTGACTCAAACCACGAAAAACAAATAGGAAGTCAGATATGTGTCACTTTGCCCCGCCCTTCCAGGCGTTTGATGAACTTTATGAGCCCATTGAAGCGCCCCGGACTTCAAAAACACAGGAAAGAACCACACGCCTTGACAGGAAGTAGTATTCTGTTGCTTCCTGTGGCGGGAGGAGAGGGGTGAGGGAGAGGACGGAGGGTTCCCCGAGCTCAACGGAAAAAAAACGGCTCAAAACTTCCCTCTTCGCGCTTCCTCCTCGCAAACCGTTCGACAAGTTCAAGTCCAGGTCTTTGGTCGAGGCTAAAAACGGCTTCGAATGCCGGATCGAAGAAGAAGCTGGAACGTTTCCCGGATCTCCAGGGAGTAGGACGCCGGAATCATAAAGTATTATCAAGGATCGTGTGAATAAACCGTCTAATCCATCAGAAATCTGCCAATTTTACAACAAATATAACACAAAATGTCGATGGACTGAATTCGCCGAACGCAATCACACATTTTGATGCTATAGAAAGTAAGAATGATTAAAACTACTTTATGCTACTGATACAATCACTCTAAAGCCTGATAATCAGACAAATAAACAAGTACACACAGTATTTTCCCGAGTATAAGTCGAACCAGCCAAAAAATGAAAAGAAAAATACATATATAAGTCGCACTGGAGTATAAGTCGCATTTTTGGGGGAAATGTATTTGTTAAAATCCAAGACCAAGAACAGACATTTCATCTGTAAATGCAGTTTAAAATAATAACAGATGAGAGAACATGGTGAATAGGTGTACGTATGCTAACGCTAACACCTTCAGCTACATGACGTATGCTAACGCTAACACCTTCAGCTACATGACGTATGCTAACGCTAACACCTTCAGCTACATGAAGCACAGACAGAACTGTGGTAAGTGTCTGGTACGTTAACGTAACATATGAACAGTTATTCAGATAACTATAGCATAAAGAACATGCTAACTTGTTTTGACTTTATTCGGCTGGATTGAGTGTTTTCGTCGTGTCGTTGCGATGTGTCTTGGCTCCGAGTCCCCCGGCCCCGCCCCCCGGCTCCGGCCCCGCCCCCCCGGCTCCGGCCCCGCCCCCGGCTCCGGCCCCGCCCCCGGCTCCGGCCCCGCCCCCCGGCCGGCGCCGTACCGCGTTTACACAAAGGAGGAACTCATGAAACTGCAGAGAACAGTCGTCTTACCCGGAGATCGTCACGTTATCTCGTCGCAATACTGACCTAACCTAATACTGATGTGCAATTCTGTCATATGTGCAATTGCTGTGAAATTCATGTGCAATCTATGTGCTGTCGTGACACATATTCATGTGCAATTACTGTCGGGATCACATGCAATGGTATTTATTTATTTGTCTATGGGAGTTTTTATTTATTTATAGGAGATCTTCTACTGAAAGTGTTTTTCAGACTTCCTATAAGTGATCTGTTCTTCTGTATCTACCTCTGGATCTACCTGCGTTGCACCAATGAAATTTCCCCATGTGGGACAATAAAGGAATATCTTATCTTATCTAACAAGTTTAGCAAAGCATCAGTTTTACCCCAAATCACTAAATCCATTGAATTCTTCTTCCTCTGTGTCACTTCTAAACAACTCCACAAACTCCAGAGGAAGAGGAAGTGCAGATTCTTCTTCTGCGTCGCTTAGAGTCTAGAGCGCCCTCTTGTGGTGGTCAGTGTGAAAATAACGAATAATGTCACATATAAGTCGCTCTGGAGTATAAGCCCCCCCTGGCCCAAACTATGAAAAAAGGTGCGGAAAATGCAGTAAAAATGTAGTTCCATCCTTTCTATAGTTATTATCGTGACGAGCCTGATCGTGATTGGAGACGTAACTCGCACACTCAATATTCGAGCTGTGATATAATCCGGAGAATACTTCAGTGGCAGAGTACTGAACACTACTTAAACGTCGCCCTGAACTCTTTCACCCGGTGCATTCTTTTCATCCGACACGGTGCGACTCTTACGCAGCTAAAAACGACTTCTGAAATCTATTTATAAAAACACTTGTCTGTAATTTGGTCTATTCTGAGAGGGTAATTTGACTGTCCTGCGTCTCCAGCGCCGTTTCCGAACCTTCGGTCCAACCGCAATGTTGCGTCAGCTTCATGGATAAAAACACTGAAATTCAATAGTTCTGCAGTTAAAACGGACGAGAACGGAGACGAATCAGGCCAGCAGCAAGATGAACCAGTGACTAAACCAGGACTAACCAGGACTAAACCAGGACTGAACCAGGACTAACCAGGACTAAACCAGGACTAAACCAGGACTGAACCAGGACTAAAACAGTGACTAAACCCGGACTAAACCAGTGACTAAACCAGGACTAAACCAGGCCAGCACCAAGATGAACCGGTGACTAAACCAGGACTAAACCAGGCCAGCACCAAGATGAACCGGTGACTAAACCAGGACTAAACCAGGACTAAACCAGGGCGAAATCAGGGCTAAACCAGGGCTAAACCAGGACTGAACCAGGACTAAAACAGTGACTAAACCAGGACTAAACCAGTGACTAAACCAGGACTAAACCAGGCCAGCACCAAGATGAACCGGTGACTAAACCAGGACTAAACCAGGCCAGCACCAAGATGAACCGGTGACTAAACCAGGACTAAACCAGGGCTAAACCAGGGCAAAACCAGGGCTAAACCAGGACTAAACCAGGACTAAACCAGGACTAAACCAGTAACTAAACCAGGACTGAACCAGGACTAAACCAGGTCTAAATCAGGACTGGACAGGGACTGAACCAGGACTAAACCAGGTCTAAACCAGGACTAAACCAGTAACAAAACCAGTAACTAAACCAGGACTGAACCAGGACTAAACCAGGTCTAAATCAGGACTGGACAGGGACTGAACCAGGACTAAACCAGGTCTAAACCAGGACTAAACCAGGTCTAAACCCGGACTAAACCAGGACTAAACCAGGTCTGAAGCAAGAGTTCCAAAGACCAGTGGATCTTTTACACCAAGAAGCACCAAAAAATAGATTTGTCTTTCCGAGTACAACCAGATCAGGGCGTGTAGGACACTTTTAGGGATAAACCCGGCCGTAATTAGGAATACACCATTTCCACGGTAGTTTTACTCAAGAAATTGCTCAAGGAAGAGCGGAAACGTGGAAAGAAAATGGCAAAGCAAAAGAACTGAAGAGGTGTCCGCGTACCACAGTTTGAGAAATGCTTAAGCTGTGGTTAAATCGGGACTGAACCAGGTCTAAAAAAGGTGTTTAACGCAACTAACAAAAGACTAAATCAGGAAGGAACCGATTGCAAGGACTGAGCCGGACTGAGCCGGCACAACAGGGAATAAACCAGGACGTCAATGATTATTTACACCGTATTTAACAAACAAACGCTGTTTTTAACGCTCTTTGCTTTGCATCTTGGACCAGGAACCTTTGTCGAGATGGAAGAAGCTGAACGTCGTTGAGTGAAGGGGGTCATTCTTAGTTTTAGGTAATGTTACTCTACTTTTAGCTACTCTACCCAGCTCTGTTTACACACAATGATCTTTGATTGTCGCACGAAACTGGCTCAAAGCTGACATCATTAAGTACAGATGCTATTATAGTGTATTTATGAAAGTGTGTGTAGTTAATGAAGCTACAAGGAGTAAACCAGGGAAAAAACAGGTCTAAACCATGACTCTGGTCCCAGCTAAACCACAACGAATC
>NW_027315835.1:5175861-5190861 GCF_026437365.1 Eucyclogobius newberryi
TAAAAAAATATTTTTTTTAATTGAATTTTTGAATTGTATACCAACAACAACAACAACAACAAAAACACGACTAGAGAGCAACACAAAAGAGAGAGGGAGAGATGAAAGAGAGAGAGGGAGGAGAGAGAGAGGAGGGAGGAGAGAGAGAGGAGGGAGGAGAGAGAGAGAGAGAGGAGAGAGAGGTAGAGAGGGAGGGAGGAGAGAGAGAGAGGGAGGAGAGAGAGGGAGAGACAGAGTGAGAGAGAGAGGAGAGAGAGAGAGAAAGAGGCTGTTACTAAACAATAAAAAAAGAAGTATTTTTTATGTTGAAAATGTTATTCTATTGTCTAAAAAACTATTTTTTTAATTGAATTTTTGAATTGTATACCACCAACAACAACAACAACACGACTAGAGAGCAACACAAAAGAAATCTAAAAATAATCATATAATTGATGAAAAATACCAATAACGGCACAAGATGATGAAACATAAATACATTTACGGCAAAACAAGTCCAACAAACACATTTATAAAATGTGTCCAACGCCAAATTAAGTCTGAATGTCATTTTATCCATTCGTCTGATCGGTCAGGAGGTCGGCCCAGTCCTTTTTTACGCCATTTCCAAAGGTTATTTTATTGTGTCCATGGCAGGAGTTTTGAGGCCCAAATGCACAACTCTAAAGTTCAGAGGGCAAAGTCAAAAACAGTCTGCAGTGGAATGTTATTTTTATTTAATCGTCATTGTGGTATTGAATTATCAGCGGTGATTTTGAAGGAAAGACGCTGCCGCTCTCACGTTCAGTCATGACCTTTGGCTAACGACCAAAAGGACACAAAACGTTGCGGTTACAAGAAGACAATGAATACCGTATTTTCTGGACTATAAATCGCACCTTTTTTCATAGTTTTGGCCGGGGTGCGATTTATACTCCAGAGCGACTTATGTGTGATATTATTCGTTATTTTCACACTGACAACCACAAGAGGGCGCTCTAGGCTCTAAGCGACGCAGAAGAAGAATCTGCACTTCCTCTTCCTCTGGAGTTTGTGGAGTTGTTTAGAAGTGACACAGAGGAAGAAGAATTAAATAATCCGGAGCAATTTATAATCTGGAAAATCTGGAGTGTCACTTTTTTCCTTAGTAGAGTTTGAATAGTGAACTTTAATGTGGGAAAAAAGCTGGTTTGGTCGTCTTTATATTTTAGCAGTGAAAAGATATTTAAAGTGTTTGTAATAATCTGGATATTATTGCATTTTGAACGTGTGTGTGTGTGTGTGTGTGTGTATGTGCGTGTATGTGTGTGTGTATGTGTGTGTGTGTGTGTGTGTATGTGTGTGTGTGTGTGTGTGTGTATGTGTGTGTGTGTGTATGTGTGTGTCCGTGTCCGTGTGTGTGTGTCCGTATGTGTGTGTCCGTGTGTGTCTGTGTGTGTGTGTGTGTGTGTGTGTGTGTATGTGTGTGTCCGTGCCTGTGTGTGTGTCCGTGTGTGTGTCCGTGTGTGTGTGTGTGTGTGTCCGTGTGTGTGTGTCCGTGTGTGTGTGTGTGTGTGTGCATCCGTGTGTGTGTGTGTCTGTGTGTGTGTGTGTGTGTCAGTGTGTGTCCGTGTCTGTGTGTGTGTCCGTGTGTGTGTGTGCGTCCGTGTGTGTGTGTGTCTGTGTGTGTGTGTGTGTGTCTGTCAGTGTGTGTCCGTGTCTGTGTGTGTGTCCGTGTCTGTGTGTGTGTCCGTGTGTGTGTCCGTGTGTGTGTGTGTGTGTCCGTGTGTGTGTGTGTGTGTCCGTGTCTGTGTGTGTGTCCGTGTGTGTGTCCGTGTGTGTGTGTGTGTCCGTGTCTGTGTGTGTGTGTGTCCGTGTGTGTGTGTGTGTATGTGTGTGTGTGTGTGTGTGTGTGTGTGTGCGTCCGTGTCCGTGTATGTGTCCGTGTGTGTGTCAGTGTGTGTGTGTGTGTGTGTTCTCATTTACATCATCAACAGCCTGCGAAACAAGGCGCCATTAGCTTCCCCACACATGCTAATGCTAACGCTAATGCCGCGACCTCAGACGAGTCAAACAAAGCGTAGGAGAAGCTCGGAGGGAAAGTCGTGTAGGAAAAGTGGATTCATTTGTCTTTTTTGAAGTCGTGTGTCCTCACGACTGTAACGTTGTCGTGTCGGTCCTGAAGTAAACCTGTCGTATTTCCCCCGTTTAGAGCCGCGTAGTGCGAAGGATGAGAGCGATTTAAGGCGATTATTTCAACTGTCGAAGCGAGCAGCTATCTCTACTGCACATTGAGACTTTTGAAATGCATTTTTAGACAAATAAATGTTGAACTATGGTGATTAAAGGATTCTAGATAGAGAATTTGTATGACTTATTTGATTTTTTTAGAGTCTGTATGGACCATTTAACTGTTAAAATGATCAAATACAACAATTTTTTTTCTTTTTCTTTCAGCTTTACTTAAAATAAATAAATCATAATAATATTGTTTCATTGTGTTATTCCATTTTATGTTGTTATTATTATACTTTATATTTGAAAAAAAATGCACATAAAAGTATAAATCACATAAAATCCCTAAAATACATCAAGTTATTATTTGCCAAAAGGTAAAAGTAACTTTTAAGACCTGTATAAAGATTTCAAATTATAGATATCCACTTAGGAAAATATCAGTTCATCCATTTTGCATTATGCAGGATGTAAAGAGATTAAATATTGTGTTAAGTCTTGTGTGTTTCGCATTATTGTGTGAGAAAAAGCACCATTTTATGATTATTCACGATTATTGACTCCAAACAACAGTGAAATAGTCTAATTGATCACCGTTCATTAAGCCCATGTGACGAGCTTTAAGGATTAAGTTAATTTGTTGTAGGGATTTAACAATTATTCATTACAGAGACCAAACAACAATGACATTTTTTACTTTCTTTCACTCCCATTGACCAACTCAAGTTTATGAAATTTTACTTTCTTAATGCAAAAAGATAATGGGAAAAAACGCCAGATAAAAAGCAGTTTTATTTTTTAGGTGCATTTTTGTTTTTTACAATAAATTGAGGCAAAATATACTTCATTTTGCTTCTAAAATTGTCACGATTATTACGTTTTAGCTCTCACGATTATATTATAACTTGAATAATCAATATTTCCAATCTACACTGGACCGTCCCAACGCTGGACCGCCCCAACACCGGACCGCCCCAACACTGGACCGCCCCAACGCTTGACCGCCCCACCCCCAACACTGTACCGCACCAACACTGGACCCTCCCAACACTGGACGGACCGTCCCAACACTGAACCCTCCCAACATTGGACCCTCCCAACACTGAACCCTCCCAACACTGAACCCTCCCAACATTGGACCCTCCCAACGCTGGACCGCCCCAACACTGGACCGCCCCAACACTGATCCGTCCCAACACTGATTCGTCCCAAAGCTACCTCAGTAAACTCTGGCGTCCCCACCGCTGCCGCGGTGACGGGGGACGTCACGTGTAAAGCCTGATTCACGACCGTGTTCTAATTAGCGCCGTCATTAGCGCTTCGCACGTCACAGCTTAACAGGACAAACGCACTCCAGCTGCTCAAATATCGGCACTTGGGCTCAGGACTAAAGGGGGTTCCACACCGCGAATGAACCACCGAGGAGGCAATTTGACCCTTTTCACCGAACCGAGCAGCTAGTTCTGGAGCTCCACTTCTGCTCCGCTCATTTTTTACGTTGAATTAGTCGAGACTTTCTAAAATATATCAATAATGAATGAAGACGAAGCGGAGAGCAAGTTCCAGAGTGATAATCACAGCAGCATGTTCAGACTTTTACCATGTAAATACTGGAGACATCTGCATGTTTATAAAAGTAAGCGCTTTAGTCTCTGGGCCAGGGGTGGGCAAACTACGGCCCGCGGGCCACATGTGCCAGGTAATATTTAAAAATAAATAAAAATAAATAAAAAATGTTTATTTTTTGCCCTTAGGTATCTGTCTGCACTTGTATCCTTAATAAATATGACGTGAAAGGAATTAAATAATAGATTCAAATAGCCTATATATTTTTTTTCACACCAATGATTGCGGGCCGGCCCTCCGCTACTTGGCTGGATTCGAATCGGAAAATAGGAAAATAATTGCCCACTCCTGCTCTAAACTAATGCTAACATACAATAAATTTCATCAATAACGTTAAAATAAAGGGGTAAAGTACTATTACATAATCCAATTTATTATATTATTATTCTATTATGCATGTAAAATTAACCGTGATACTATGGTTTAGGATGGAGTTATTCCATTTTCAAAAATATCCATAACTTCAGGTCTCTTTCAATAATTGCAGTCAAATTGACAATCCAGTGTTGAACCAACCACTAACTCGGAATCAAACCAGGTCAAAATCAGTCTAAACCGAGTCTAAACTAGTACCAACCCAGAATTAAACCATTAAACAGGAAAAAATATATATTTTAATGTTTGGACGATGGATTGCGGCCCAGATCAGATCATTTGGAGGGCCTGATCTGGCCCCCAGGCCTTACGTTGAATATGCCTGGGTTAGGAGGTTGGTGTAAAATAGGATATCGAGTAGTAAAATGAAAACTGTTATAAAATGGCTGCAAAAAGAGCTGATAAAAATAAGAACAACAGAACTGTGCTGCTGTTCTGCACTTTTACGGTCAATTTTAACAACCTGATTAAAGAAGGAGTGGATCTTGCCTCGTTAGAGTCCACACACTCACATTAACCACAACAGAAGAGCAGATGCACATTCACAACGTCGCTGCCAAGAAAACCAAAACATCCTCCACAAGCTCATCTGGGTTCATCTCCTTTTTTGTCCCGTCACTTCTTCCAACGTCAACATTCTCCCGTCTTTGGAAGACGTCCAGAGTTGCAGTTATTTACTCGAGCGGCGAGCGGCGTTTGATCGCGGCCACACCTGTTCCTTCCTTCCTGCAGCTCAAACTCACATGAGAAACAAACCTCTGACACTGGATGAAGGATTTATGATCCTGAGAGAGGGGAGAGACATTCAGGGAACATTATCTTTTGGAGTATAAGTCGCACCAGCCAAAAAATGCATAATAGAGAAGAAGAAAACACATATATAAGTCGCACTAGAGTATAAGTCGCCATTTGATCAATTTGATCAAATCCAAGACCAAGAACAGACAAAATAATAACAGATGAGAGAACATGGTGAATAGGTGTACGTATGCTAGCGCTAACACCTTCAGCTACATGACGTATGCTAACGCTAACACCTTCAGCTACATGACGTATGCTAACGCTAACACCTTCAGCTACATGACGTATGCTAACGCTAACACCTTCAGCTACATGAGGCACAGACAGAACTGTGGTAAGTGTCTGGTATGTTAACGTAACATATGAACAGTTATTCAGATAACTATAGCATAAAGAACATGCTAACAAGTTTAGCAAAGCATCAGTTTTACCCCAAATTACTAAATCCACTGAATTCTTCTTCCTCTGTGTCACTTCTAAACACATTTTGTTCATGAAATCATCACTAAAAGACATTTTTTCTTTGTTTTTGGAAAGAGCAAATAAAATCGAATAAATTGATCAATATGTCTACGGTCACACGGGTACTTTTGGGTTAGCGCTACGGCCACGCCCTCTTTTGGGTTAAATCAAACTGTGCTAACCGACGAGCAGGAGATACGAATTGTTAAAATGTTATCGTTTTGTTCCCAAATGCAATAATAACACACTTTATTCGCATATATTCTACCTCCTTGAAGCCTTTAGTCGCCATATTTTTACTTTTATTTGGCTGATAATGTGTTTAAAAAGTCTCAATGCGCAATAGAAAAAATTGTTTCACAATAAATTACAAAAAAAAATTTAAAAATCATTGTTTATTTCAATATTGACTGAATCTTCCATAGTTACAGCCCTTTAACCACATAAAATAATTTCCTAAAGCTGGGCGGAGTCAATTAATTAACTAAAATAATCGTCGTATCAAGGTATTTTTTAGATTTTTTTTTAGATTTTAACTTCAAAATAATGTAAGAAACGGCAAAAACGTAGAATTCAGACACTAGATTAATGTGGCATTGATGCAATTCCAAAAAAGCAATAAACTTAAATATAATAGTGAGGCAAAAGCTTGCTTGAACCAATACAAAATGCTACAAAAACAACATTTACATCTTATTTAAAACATACTTTCGGTCTGTATGAACATCATTTCTAGACGCTGACGGGGAAGTTGTTGTGAAAGTGTGAATTATGCAAATGTGTTGTTGAAAAAGAGGAAACGGCGCGTGATATGATGACATCCTGTTATAGTTACAGCCTCAAACGTGTGAAAGTGATTATTATTATTTCAGAATTGTGATTCACAGCTGAACGGATGTCGAAAGATGGTGAAAAAAGTCATTTAGTCTGTCCTGAAAATGACAGGGCTGTGAGTCGATTAATCGGCTAAAAAAGCTCTCAATTATGACAATCTAAAGCTAAAACTACATGTAAACTAGATAACTACTCGAAATATCAAAGTGGCTATTTATCGTGACAGAAATGAGCGTCGTCACACTTTTAAACAACATAATTTCATCATCAATTGCAGAGTTCTACAGCAATAAACCTTCTGACATTTGAGTTGTGGTTCAAATAAACCATTCAAATCATTCAAATAATTAGTCGCTTAATAACAAATGTGGTCAATGATGTAAGTACAGCTTTAGAAATAAGGATTACAAATGTTATACATATGAAAGTGACATGGACAGTGAGAGTGGCATCGTAAGTATTAATTTGATTGTAAATTAATTAATGTTAATTCATGTTACAAAATAAATAGAGCCTTTAATATGAATTTCATAATTAAAAACAACAGTTGTATTTGTTTGGTTTGGGCCAAGTTTAATTCTGATGTAGACTTTAGTTGGTCTTGTATTAGTCCACTAAACCAGGACTAAACCAGGACTAAACGTGGTCTAAACCAGGTCTAAAACAAGTATCAAACATGTCCATGATTAATTCCAGGTTTGGTCCTAGTTTGGTCCTAACTTAGACCTAACTTAGTTCAAGTTCAGTCCTCGTTCAATCCTAGTTCAGTCTTGTTTTAGCCCTGGTTTAGTCCTGGTTCAGTCCTAGTTTAGTCCTGGTTTAGTCCTGGTTTAGTCCTGGTTTAGTTCTAACTCAGACCTAGTTTAGTCGCGTTATTGAAAGATGGCTCAGATTACTTTCACCTGACCTTAAACGCACTCTTAAATCAGAGCTTTTAATCACAAAAAATAATTATCTGCAGCGTTTCTGTTTCACTCGTCCAGTGCGTTTAGTAAAAGTAAAAAAGTGTCTGTAATAAATCAACTTGACTTTTCTCCTTCAGTGTCGAGTCGGACTGAAACTTTAACTCCTGAAATAAAGACGCTCATGTTTCCTGTGTCTCTCTCCTGCAGAGATCACACCTAAACTGCACCCAACATGACACCTGCTGGTCAAACTGTGCACTGCATCATGTACAGTGGAGAAGTACATGTAGTAGTCTCAGCAGTACAAGTAGTAGTAGTAGTAGTAGTAGGATGAGGAGGAGCAGGATGAGTAGTAGGATGAGGAGGAGCAGGATGAGTAGTAGGAGTAGTAGTAGTAGTAGGAGTAGGAGTAGTAGAAGTAGGAGTAGTAGAAGTAGGAGTAGTAGGAGTAGTAGTAGTAGTAGGAGTAGTAGAAGTAGGATGAGTAGTAGTAGGAGTAGTAGTAGTAGAATAGTATGAAGTAGTCCTCGTCTTTTAGAAGTAATGCCACTGATAAGAACAAGTATTGACACAAAATAAATCCCATAAACAGGACAAAATTGGACCTTTTCTGAATAATTTTAGAATGTTTTTAAGTTTATAAGACAGATTTCACTAAAACGCGCTGAACACGATTATATTTCAGATTTGACGAAACATTTTGTTCATTTGCCCCAAGTTTATAGCGGTAATTGTACTTCCTGGTTGGACGTGAGCACAAATATGACACAGGTAGAGGTGATTCCACAGCTGTTACCATAGCAACCAGACTGTAAACAAGAGCCAAACTCCACATAAATGACACAACAGTTCTGATCTGACACAATAACACCATAAAACACCTTTATTTAGTCCAACCATGGTTTAAACTGTCTCTGTGTCGCACACTGATGACATCACAGAGGGATTCAGCTCCACTTCCTGTCATTTTAAACTCTTATTTTTCTACATTTCATAACAAACTGCAACTTAACGGAAGTAAAACTGTGATAAATATTTACCACAGGTTCTACACCGTTAAACTAAGTCAGAATTATAAAAACATAAGAACCTTTAATGTGGACTTTATTTTTATTTGTATTAAAGCAACTGCTGTGTAGTACTTGTAGCAGTATTACTTGTAGTACTTGTAGCAGTATTACTTGTAGTATTTGTAGCAGTATTACTTGTAGTACTTGTAGCAGTATTACTTGTAGTACTTGTAGCAGTATTACTTGTAGTACTTGTAGCAGTATTACTAGTAATACTTGTAGCAGTGTTACTTGTAGTACTTGTAGCAGTATTACTTGTAGTACTTGTAGCAGTATTACTGGTAGTACCACGTGACGTTAAAGCAGCAGCTGTGTATTACTTGTAGCAGTATTACTTGTAGTACTTGTAGCAGTATTACTTGTAGTACTTGTAGCAGTATTACTTGTAGTACTTGTAGCAGTATTACTTGAAGTACCACGTGACGTTAAAGCAGCAGCTGTGTAGTACTTGTAGCAGTATTACTTGTAGTACTTGTAGCAGTATTACTTGTAGTACTTGTAGCAGTATTACTTGTAGTACTTGTAGCAGTGTTACTTGAAGTACCACGTGACGTTAAAGCAGCAGCTGTGTAGTAATTGTAGCAGTATTACTTGTAGTACTTGTTGCAGTATTACGTGTAGTACCACGTGACGTTAAAGCAGCAGCTGTGTAGTACTTGTAGCAGTATTACTTGTAGTACAGCTGTGCATTTCGAGAAACTCCCACGAAATCCGAACAAAGTCTACAACAAACCGCGGCGTCTCTTCGAGCGATTGATGTGGGTATTTCGACTCCCGCTTTCCGTTTGGCCTCGAGACGTTTGAGAAAGCGATACGAGACGGCGAGGAGCTCCACGCCAGGACAACAGTGAGACTACAATACATTAAAGACAAGCCGAGTACTGCAGCGCAACGAGGACGAGGGACGAGGGGCGAGGGACGAGGGACGAGGGGCGAGGGACGAGGGGCGAGGGACACGTGACGGTGAATCCAGCAGCAGAACCACCAGATTATAAAGAAAAATGTCCAAAAAAATAATCTTAACAATGATATTATTGTAGTTCCGTACATCGTGGGTTCTGAGACGGAAAATAGCATCGGAAAAAAAGACAAAAATGAAGCTCAACACGTCAAATTATGGAGAAAATTTCAAAATGAATGCAGTTATCATGACAAATTAATTAAGATTCTTTAGTCAACGACGTGATTTAAAGGGGCGAGTGCAAATGTGCAGCTTTTGACAAACATATTTCCGTTATTTTTCCCCCATTCTCTTCATTTAAATATGTATGATTTTATTTATCTAAAGTTGGGTTTACTGGAGCGAGAGCCAGAAAAACAAACTTAAACATTATATATGTATATATATATATATATATGACTGTAGTTTGTGATTATAGAGCCTTTAAAATGCTATGTCATGAGAGCGTTCAATATTGCAGGATGACACTAAATCAGCTACACATTTAAACAACATTTTAAGCCTTTTTAGCTAAAAATTAAGCCACATTTTAATTTTACAGGATTTAAATATCCGTAAGTTTGATTTTTGAATACAAAGACGGTAAAAACAGACTGAATTCTTGCCTCAAACTTGTATCTGGGAGTCACAAAAAGTATAATTTGTGAGAGAACGTGCAATAAAACTGTGGATAAAATGGAAAAAATATATTGTGGGGTCAAAAATTTGTCTTTAAATCTGGATTTTGCCTTTGTCTGTTTGAAAAATCTCCAAACAAAAAAAGAAGTAGTTTTTAATTGCCAAAACCATGTTGAATCATCATATTTTGTGATATTCTAATGTTAATCCCAATTATATTCCACGTTTAGCTCCATTCTTTTCAAACTCAGTACATTATAACAAACATTAAAGGGTCTCCTCTCCTACACTCGTGCGTTTGACTGTGGGATTTACACGTACACGTCCCTTTTCCACACAAACACTTTTACTGCACTTTAAAGCACTATTCCGCACTTTTACTGCATCATTAAGCACTATTCAGCATTTTTCAGCACTTTAACTGTATTTTAAAGCACTATTTAGCACTTTAACTGCACTGTAGAGCACTATTATGCACTTTTAAGCACTTTTGCTGCAACTATGACACTATTAAGCACTTTCACGCACCTTTAAGCACTTTTAAGCCCTTTAACTGGACCATTAGGCACTATTACGCACTTTTACTGCACTTTTAAGCACTTTAAGGCACTATTACTGCACCATTAGGCACTATTACGCACTTTTAAGCACTTTAACTGCACCATTAAGCACTTTAACAGCACTTTTACTGCAACTATGAGCACTTTAAAGCACTTTTACTGCACCATTAAGCACTATTACACACTTACACTGCACTTTTAAGCACTTTAACTGCAACTACAAGCACTATTACGCACTTTTAAACACTTTTACTACACTTTTAAGCACTTTTACAGCACTTTAAGGCACTTTGACTGCAACTATGAGCACTTTAAAGCACTTTTACTGCACCATTAAGAACTCTTACGCACTTTTACTACACTTTTAATGCACTTTTACTGCAAGTAAAAGCACTATTACGCAATTTAAAGCACTTTTACTGCACCATTGAGCACTAATACGCACTTTTACTACACTTTTAATGCACTTTTAAGCACTTTAACTGCAACTACAAGCACTATTACGCACTTTTAAGCACTTTAACTGCACCATTTAGCACTTTTAAGCACTTTTACAGCACTTTTAATGCACTTGTAAGCACTTTAACTGCAACTACAAGCACTATTACGCACTTTTAAGCACTTTAACAGCACCATTACGCACTTTTACTGCAACTATGAGCACTTTTAAACACAACTGTCGTCTCCAAACTGCGGATAATCTTCAGCCCCGCGTGACACCCTCCCCCCCGCACCTCCCGCACCGTCTCCGCCATCAGAACATCACAACCTCCCGCAAAGACACACGCACACGGCCACTTTTGCGCCATTTTAGCTTTAGTTTCGCGCAGCATCAGAGCTCGTTGTTTCCCTCACGCGGCCGCCGTGGCTTCTTCTTCTTCTTCTTCTTCTGCTTCTTCTTCTTCGGTGGACGGTTCGCGTGGACACTCACCATTTCAGCAGTAAACGCGCGTCTCCATGGCGACGCGGCGGTGTCCCGGGCGCGTGGAGCTGGCACGAGGCGCGACGTCCCGGGTCTGAGGTGAAGCGCGTGGACTTTTGTCACTTTGTCGAGATGTTTACGACGGAACCAGCGCGAGTCTGAGCGCGCGTGGGGGAGCCCGCTGCGCATGCGCACTGCCTCAGAACGCTGTTGTCACGGGAAACGAGTCATTTCATCTGTTCAAATCAAAACGGGTCTGATTTACAGGAAAAGAACGTTAAAACTTATTATTCTAAAGCGCAAACATTTCATTATAAAACATGTCACGTGTTTAAGATAAGTATCACACTTTAAGATAAGATAAGAGAAGTTTTATTTGTCCCACAATGGGGAAATTCCAAGGTTGCAACACAGAGTAGGTACAGAACTATAATAATAACAAACAGATAACTTATAAAAAAACAGAGCATTCTGAGCAGAATATCTCTTTGCACTCTTATTCACAGCTGTAAATAAGAGTGTTATTGTTATTATTATTTTTTTATTAAGAATATAAGAGTTTTTCTACAAGAGTGTTTTTTTATAAGTTATCTGTTTGTTATTATTATACTTCTGCACCTACTCTGTGTAGCAACCCTGGAATACACCTGGAACTCTTATAAAAACTCTTATACTCTTAATAAAAATAATAAAAACACTCTTATTTACAGCTGTGAATAAGAGTGCAAAGAGATATTCTGCTCATAATCTATATTTTAGACCTATATTGTATTTTGTCAAGTTTGTTTTCATTATAACATCTTATTTTCTGTACAGTCATAGTAAATATGTTAATGTGTTACTATTATTAATCCATTCATTGTTTCATTTATTTATTGTTTGTGTCGCACATCGTCAAAGAAAACTCCAACTTTGTTTATTTACAATGGCATTAAATCCTTTTATGATTCAGAACAATAAGAAGAAGTTTCATTTTAAGTCCAATTTTGTATCTAGAACATTGTGCACGACATGGATCCATCATAATTTCATGTGTCACGTGCAGAAGGTAAAAACTTAAACTTCTTATGGCTAAGAATTTTCTTCTTCTCCTTCTCTTTGTGTGAAAAACCTGTTCTGCAGAATCTGACCAGGGCCCGGCTCCTCATTGAGGTCTAAACGTGTCACATTGAGGTCTAAACGTGTCACATTGAGGTCTAAACGTGTCACATTGAGGTCTAAACGTGTCACATTGAGGTCTAAACGTGTCACATTGAGGTCTAAACGTGTCACATTGAGGTCTAAACGTGTCACATTGAGGTCTAAACGTGTCACATTGAGGTCTAAACGTGTCACATTGAGGTCTAAACGTGTCACATTGAGGTCTAAACGTGTCACATTGAGGTCTAAACGTGTCACATTGAGGTCTAAACGTGTCACATTGAGGTCTAAACGTGTCACATTGAGGTCCTTTGAGCAATCGCAGGTGGAAAAGCGTAATATCAGATAATATGTCCCATGATGGGCAAATATTATGCAAAATAAGTGGCTCTGCTCATGTTTTAGGCCCTTGTGGATTAAATATGTAAAGTTTGAACTGCTTTGGCCGTTCATCCAGTTCTGAAGTTTAATATGTTACAAATGAAATTCCTTGGAGATCAGAAAGACACGTGTATCTTTTGATGTCCACCACAGTGACACTCTCTCTCTCATGGTAAAGTATAAGAGAATTGTACTTGTTATGTTATTTAAAAGTAAAAAAAAAAATGAAATACTGTAATAAAATCTTGCAAATATGTCCTGTGGTGAGTACAAGCAATTATTTAATCAATGTTTAATGAGATTATACTGAAAATACTCGTCACATGTTATCACAGAAAAACTCAACTTTACTATTATTTCTGCTCAAATTGGCCCGTTTTACCCATCAATTTATGATAATGTCAACGAAAAACAACCATTCCAAGACCATTTTATGCTAAACAATATTGAGAACATAAAGCGCGCGCGTGAAACCACAAGTGTGACGTGTTACACACAAAAGACACGCACATTTACACCATTTAGAAATGGAATACATTCTGGTAGTCGTAACAGTCTAGACTCTATAATTCTTACTTATTCCCTTCACTTTATCAGTAAAACAAACACAAGTGGCTGCAGAAGTTGCCAGTGGCGCAGACGCGATGCGTGTTTGACGCGGCGCGGGACGCGTCCGCGCAGTGGGCTGTGTTTAATGGACTGCGTCACTCTATGGAAAAGCCTAACAATTAGTGTAACCAAACAACACGGGGACAATTAGCCTGCCCCGCGCGGATGGACGCGCGGGTCCGGGGGGGTCTGAGGGGGTCCGGGGGGTGGGGTGGGGGGGCAGAGCCGGTGCGACCCTCACAGTTGTAAACAGTCATTAGCACGTGAATGCGTCATGAGCTGTCATGTAACACGTCTTGAGAGCGCATGCCAATTTCCTTTAATGTTCTCGGCTACTTGTTAAACATGGAGGGCCGAGAGGGGCCGGGCTGAGGGTATAAAAGACCCCTGAGCTTCACCGCGGAGGAACCTGTCTTTTTTGTCTGTTTTGTTTCTGACCGCGCGGCTCCGACATGCGCGCATCGTCCCGGAGCGCTCCGGGCGCAGCGCTTCTTCTGACGCTCTTCTGCGCGGTGGCGTCCACGCGCGGGACGCACACGGCCACGTCCGGAGCGTACTCACGGTTTCGGCTTCTGGACCGAACCGCCGGACACCACCTGCCCACGTACATGGTGCACTTGTACCGGAATTTCACCACCAACCTGTCGCGACCCGCGGACGCGGTGGCGCGCGGCGGAGCGCGGCGCGCGGACACGGTCAAGAGCGTCGCGGCCAAAAGTAAGTTCTGGAGGAGAATGTGGGGATTGTGTTGTACATGTGAGGGACTTTTCTGGTTCTTTCTTGTCCGTTCACTTCTTCTTGGGCCGGGACGGGGTGAGGACGGGGGTGAGGACGGGATGAGGACGGGACGGGGTGAGGACGGGATGAGGACGGGATGAGGACGGGACGGGGTGAGGACGGGGGTGAGGACGGGATGAGGACGGGACGGGGTGAGGACGGGATGAGGACGGGATGAGGACGGGACGGGGTGAGGACGGGGGTGAGGACGGGATGAGGACGGGACGGGGTGAGGACGGGATGAAGACGGGACGGGGTGAGGACGGGATGAGGACGGGATGAGGACGGGACGGGGTGAGGACGGGACGGGGTGAGGACGGGATGAGGACGGGACGGGGTGAGGACGGGACGGGGTGAGGACGGGATGAGGACGGGACGGGGTGAGGACGGGACGGGGTGAGGACGGGGTGAGGACGGGACGGGGTGAGGACGGGATGAGGACGGGACGGGGTGAGGAGTGTGGATGTGGATGTGGTGCTCGTTGCGCCGCTGTCAAATCTGAGCCCAGACGACTTTTGCGGGAGTCAATACACATCCCGCCGCGCTGCGCCTCAGAGGGATCAGCGTGTGAAAAGGACGCGGGTTAATTCTCAAAGTAAACCGTGCCCTCTCCCTAAATAGCCCGATGTGGATTGCCGCCCCGCCAGACGCGCCCGCTGTTTGCGCCAAATCAACAACTTCCCTCAGTTCTTTTTCACACTCGGCGCTGATTAGATTAGACGCGGGTTCTGCTCCTGCTGCTGGTGCTGCTGGTGGTGGTGCTGGT
>NW_027315835.1:5193361-5208361 GCF_026437365.1 Eucyclogobius newberryi
CTGGAGGTGCTGCTGGTGCTGGTGGTGCTGGTGCTGGAGGTGCTGGTGGTGCTGGTGCTGGAGGTGCTGGTGCTGGAGGTGCTGGTGGTGCTGGTGCTGGAGGTGCTGCTGGTGCTGGAGGTGGTGGTGGTGCTGCTGCTGCTGGTGGTGGTGGTGCTGGAGGTGCTGGTGGTGCTGGTGGTGGTGGTGCTGGAGGTGCTGCTGGTGCTGGTGGTGCTGGTGCTGGAGGTGCTGGTGGTGCTGGTGCTGGAGGTGCTGGTGCTGGAGGTGCTGGTGGTGCTGGTGCTGGAGGTGCTGGTGCTGGAGGTGCTGGTGGTGCTGGTGCTGGAGGTGCTGCTGGTGCTGGTGGTGGTGGTGCTGGAGGTGCTGGTGGTGGTGGTGCTGGAGGTGCTGGTGGTGCTGGTGGTGGTGGTGCTGGAGGTGCTGGTGGTGCTGGTGGTGCTGGTGGTGCTGGTGGTGGTGCTGGAGGTGGTATTGGAGGTGCTGGTGGTGCTGGTCTCCATTGGCTTCAGGTGTTGCGTGTTGGACTGAGGATATGCACGAGCCGCGCGGCAGTGACAAACGAGCCGCGTCGTGTTTGCGTCGAAAAGGGATGAATATTATAATAACTTTATTCCTTTAATTACCAAAGAACAGAATTCATAAACAAAGGAACTTGTTTTGGTGAATCTGTGCAACATAAAACACTGACAAATGATAAAAGAACATGTATGAAATCAAAAAAGCGCATGCTTTAAAGAAAAAAATAATTATAGTCTGCTATTGGATAAAAATAAAAAAAGGCTTACTATGTACACAAAATGTACAGTTTATCTTAAGTTCTCTCTTATTTTTTGGGTGTTTTGTTTTTATGATTATGATACTAATAATAATTTGAAAAACGAATCGAAACGGATTAACGCTCATTTTATTCCTTTTTATTTTATTTGTTTATGTTTTTCTGTTGTGATGTTCTTTAAAAATAGTAATAAAATAAATAAAATGGATTAATAATGAGCAAAATAAAACGTTGAAAAAAGACGAAATAAAAGAAAAGGGAGGAGAGACAGACGCTTATTTGCGCCTTTGCTCAGCGGCTTCAGCCGGGACGTCCCACTGTGGAGGGGAAATATTTGATGAGCGGCGGGATTAATTTGTACCGCACCTGTTTGGTCAAAGGCAGAGGTCAATATTGGCGACAGAACGGTACAAATTGGTTTGAGATAAACTCGTCCGTGGCTCGTTACAGCTCGACGCGCCGCATCATGATAACGAGTCTTATCAAACAGGCAATTTACATCAGCAAATGGTGTTCAGCAGGAGCAATGCCTCAAGAAAGGTCCAGTTTAGGCTCTAAAATGTCAGTTTAGGCTATAATGTGTCAGTTAAGGCTGTAATATGTCAGTTAAGGCTGTAATATGTCAGTTTAGGCTATAATGTGTCAGTTTAGGCTGTAATATGTCAGTTTAGGCTGTAAAATGTCAGTTTAGGCTATAATATGTCAGTTTAGGCTGTAAAATGTCAGTTTAGGCTATAATATGTCAGTTAAGGCTGTAATATGTCAGTTTAGGCTGTAAAATGTCAGTTTAGGCTATAATGTGTCAGTTTAGGCTGTAATATGTCAGTTAAGGCTCTAAAATGTCAGTTTAGGCTATAATGTGTCAGTTTAGGCTATAATGTGTCAGTTAAGGCTGTAATATGTCAGTTTAGGCTGTAATATGTCAGTTTAGGCTGTAAAATGTCAGTTAAGGCTGTAATATGTCAGTTAAGGCTGTAATATGTCAGTTAAGGCTGTAATATGTCAGTTTAGGCTGTAAAATGTCAGTTTAGGCTGTAATATGTCAGTTTAGGCTGTAAAATGTCAGTTTAGGCTGTAATATGTCAGTTTAGGCTGTAATATGTCAGTTTAGGCTGTAAAATGTCAGTTTAGGCTATAATATGTCAGTTTAGGCTGTAAAATGTCAGTTTAGGCTATAATATGTCAGTTAAGGCTGTAATATGTCAGTTTAGGCTGTAAAATGTCAGTTTAGGCTGTAATATGTCAGTTTAGGCTGTAAAATGTCAGTTTAGGCTATAAAAATGGCTTGTCGCGGTTTTGCAATGTGATTATCAATTCATTGTATTTGATATGTCACAATTTTTGAAGAACAAATACATTTTAAGGACAGTGTTTCTTGGTTAAACCGCAGCCTGCACAAGCGTGATATGAAATGCATGGATTTTAATGGGTTAATAATCATCTAAAGCGTGAAAATAATGTTAATCATTTAAAATACTCAATATCAACACTGAAGTACCCAATCTAGTATCACAATATGTCGATATTTCAATATTTTAGCTCATCTAAAGTCCGTTTAAAGTTTTAACTATTATTGTAAATATGTTTCCATAGGACAAATATCCAGCTTTAAAGCTTAGATACAGAGTAATATATATAAAAAATACAAATGTTAGATCTCAATTATAGAATAAAACTGTGTTGAAGAATAATATAAAATGTCAACACTTTTGTTTGCATTAATCACACGACGAGAACGAGGCAAATACATGAGTTTATTAGTGGTATATTGTTATATTGTTAATTTTGACCATTATATTTTCATGTTTTAATGATATTTATGTCCAAAGTCCTTCAAAAAGATGCAATTTGATTAAAAAAGAAAAAAAACATAGATAATACTAAATTTCACCTGCTTGTCTCGTGTTATAGCAGCTTATTTATCTCCATGGAGACAAGCTCCACCAGGCGAAGGTACAGGTCAGATCTGTGGAGAGACGAGCCTGGTTTCATTTTGTTTGTTTGTTGGATAGATAATGTAATACTGCGGAACATTCCAGATGAAGCAATAACATGCCCATGGAGACTAGAACAATTTAATAGTGCAAATTTAAGTTGGCGAAATATAATATAAAAGCGAACATAACATCATGCAATTATCCAGTATCCACATTTTTGTAAGACAGATATAGATGCAATGACTAAAGACGTGTTTAGTCGTTTTTAAATGTATAATTAAGATAAGATAATTATGCCTCCAGGTCCGTTTATTTTCATTCTTATTTTGGCTCAAATCTGTCAAACATTTGCGTTTCTCCCTCTAAACATAATTTGTGCAGTAATATACTTCTCAAATAGATGAAATGTAAACAAAAGCAACATTAACAATAAAACATCCATTATTATCATTTAAATTGAAAAAAGTGTCAACTAAAGCATTAAGAAAATTAAAATGGCACCACTTTTAACCTCACGTTGTGTCCTGACTTTGGTTTAACCTCTCGTCGTGTCCTGACTTTGGTTTAACCTCTCGTCGTGTCCTGACTTTGGTTTAACCTCACGTCGTGTCCTGACTTTGGTTTAACCTCACGTCGTGTCCTGACTTTGGTTTAACCTCACGTCGTGTCCTGACTTTGGTTTAACCTCTCGTTGTGTCCTGACTTTGGTTTAACCTCTCGTCGTGTCCTGACTTTGGTTTAACCTCTCGTTGTGTCCTGACTTTGGTTTAACCTCTCGTTGTGTCCTGACTTTGGTTTAACCTCACGTCGTGTCCTGACTTTGGTTTAACCTCTCGTTTTGTCCTGACTTTGGTTTCTTCAGGCCTGGCGTACAGAGAAACCCGCTGGGTCGCCACCTTCGACCTCCACGCGCTGCTGTCCGACCGGCAGATCCAGGCGGCCGAGCTGCGCATCCGACTCCCGCGGCACCGCCACGTCGCCAACGCCACCGTGGACGTCTACCACCGCCGCGCCTGCCACCGCCCGCCCGAGTGGCCCTGCCCGGAGCAGCGCCTGGTGGGCACGCTCGACCGCTCCGCCCTGGTCGCCGCGTCCCAGAGCTGGAAGGTCTACAACATCACGTCGCCGCTGCTGGGCTGGCTGCGGGGCAGGAAGCCCGGCAGGGTCCGGCGCGGGCGACTCGCCAAGAGGAGGGCCCCGGCAAGGTCGAAGCGAGACCCGGCGAGCGACCCGGCGAGCGACCCGGCGAGCGACCCGGCGGCGAGCGATCCGGCGGCGAGCGATCCGGCGGCGAGCGACCCGGCAGCGAGCGACCGGGCGCTGCTGGTGGTGTTCTCGCACACCGACTCGGGCGGTGGCGCCAAGCCCAAAGCCAGCCTGCTCCACACGGCCGAGCAGTCCAAGTTCCTGTCGCCGGCGGAGGTCAAGAGGGCGAGGCACAAGAAGCGGCGGAGTAGGCGCGGGCACAGCGGGCACCGGGCGCCGCTGTGCAGGCGCGTGGACCTGCTCGTGGACTTCCACCAGATCGGGTGGGGGTCCTGGATCGTGTTCCCCAAGCGGTACAACGCGTACAGGTGCGAGGGCTCGTGTCCCGGGCCGCTCGGCGAACACCTCAACCCGACCAACCACGCCTACATGCAGGTGAGTCCTGTTACACACAGGTACATTTACTGTCAAGAGCCTTTCACGTACAATCGGAGTAGTTTTCAGATACTGCTTACTTCTACTTGAGTCACGTACTCGACAGCGTAACAGGCGTTTCACATCGATTCTGTCGAGACGATGGTGGAAAAGGCCATTTCCATGTTATACAAATGTAGGATTATAAATGTGACTTTTTCGACCAGTGTAGTTTCCTTTTATGCCTTTTTAAGATAGAACAATGTGACAAAAGTATTATTCGTCGTATTAGTTCATTGTTTAGTTTGGTTTAGACTGTGGCGGGACAAAATTAGACCATGTGAGGGCCGTAGTCGCCTTTATCACGGGAAAACACTGGTGTAACAGTACTCAAAGTTTTGGCTCAAAAGTTTTAAGTTGACAGTTTTAAATAACTTTAACGTTTGCGCTCCACAGATATGATTAATTTAGCAAAAAAATAACAATAAATCTGTCCTTTGACATTAGATTTTGTGCATTATTTAATGTTTTGTCATTCCAATTACTATAAATCTGAGGTCAGGTCCAGACAATTACACAATTACTCTAACTTGAGTATACTTTCCATTACTTAGCATTACTTTTACTTGAGTAACTTCTTAGACACTAATTACCAGTAGTACTTCCACTTGAAGATACAAAAGATATAATCAAATCGACTGAAATTGTATTGATTTTTGTGGTTTCTGGATTCAGATCTGTTTTTTGATTGACAGATTTACTCTTACTTAACTATGTAACTCGTCTCCATGGAGATATTATGACCGAAATGTTCCTTATCATGGCATAAACGCAAACTGGATCTAGCGTTACCTGTGTATTTCATAGCAAAAATACCTTGCAAATCTAGTTCCTCCACAGATATGACGCGTAACTCTGGTGTCTGGTGGCAGCGCTTGCTTGTCTCCGTGGTGGGTAGAGAACACTGTGGAACATTCTAGGCAGAGCGATAACATCGCCGTGGAGACAAGCAGGTGGCAGCCCTTCAACCAGAGGAACAGAAAAACTTTGGATTTATTTATAATTACCCTAATTAAGAATTTAAAATGTAGCCCAAAATTTAATGTAATAAGAAATAAAACTACCGTAATTATATACATTTGTGTTGTATAAAAAATCATGTTCTCTCAATCTTTATCCAGCCAACACTTACCAGATATACCACAAAAAATCTAACGAGGGAAATTTTCATCATCAACCAAACTTAATTTTAGAAACTTATCTCAAACTATTTTCTAAAAAACAGTTTGTTGATGAAAAATATTCAAATCTTCACCTATACAGGAAGTGGAAACCATAAATCTTTATATGAACTAGTTACAGTCTGTAAGTAAGTAAGTAAGTAGTAAGTACATTTTAGTTGTATAGCACCTTTCACAGGCAGAAGTCACAAAGTGCTTCACAAAAACACAGAATAAAACAATAAAAACACTAAAAGCACCGTCCTGAAGCGAGTTTGATCAGTGAGTGCTCCACAGGGACTGCACTTTGGGCCTGGAATGTTTTCTTCCATCGAGCACAATGTATTTTTGTGTGAAATCAAATTCCTCAAACATCGACCTACAGCTTTCAAAAAACCTCACGGAAATCCTCAAACCTGAATGTTAGCGTTAGCCGCGCTCTGGGCCTGCGCTAGCTCCGCTCTAGCTCTCACCGCGCTTGTATTAACATCGTGCAATACTGAAACTCATGAACCATTATCTCTATTTGAAACATTGCGTAACTTTACATGACTAACCCCTTTGTTTGTTTGTTTGTTTGTGTTGCAGAGTCTGTTCAAGCATTTCCACCCGGACCGCGCGGCCTCGCCGTGCTGCGCGCCGACCAAAATGAGCCCGCTGAGCATGCTGTATTACGAAAACGGAGAAATGCTACTGCGGCATCACGAGGACATGATCGTGGACGAGTGCGGATGCCAGTGACGCCAAAACCACGCTCGACACTTAAAGCTAACGGAAAAGCGCTTTGACTTTCATCACTGTGCACTGGGAGGAGCTAAAGAAAGGAGGAACTAAAGAAAGGAGGAACTAAAGAAAGGAGGAGCTAAAGAAAGGAGGAACTAAAGAAAGGAGGAACTAAAGAAAGGAGGAGCTAAAGAAAGGAGGAACTAAAGAAAGGAGGAACTAAAGAAAGGAGGAGCTAAAGAAAGGAGGAACTAAAGAAAGGCTGCGTTCACATTTGCACAAAGAACACGTCGAAACTGGGACCGAACTGAGTCTTCATCTGGACCAAACTGAGTCTTCATCTGGACCAAACCGAGTCTTCATCTGGACCAAACTGAGTCTTCATCTGGACCAAACCGGAACCAAACCGAGTCTTCATCTGGACCAAACCGAGTCTTCATCTGGACCAAACCGAGTCTTCATCTGGACCAAACCAGGACCAAACCGATTCTTCATCTAGACCAAACCGAGTCTTCATCTGGACTAAACCGAGTCTTCATCTGGACCAAACCGAGTCTTCATCTGGACCAAACCGAGTCTTCATCTGGACCAAACCAGGACCAAACCGATTCTTCATCTAGACCAAACCGAGTCTTCATCTGGACTAAACCGAGTCTTCATCTGGACCAAACCGAGTCTTCATCTGGACCAAACCGAGTCTTCATCTGGACCAAACCGGGACCAAACCGATTCTTCATCTAGACCAAACCGAGCCTTCATCTGGACTAAAACTGGACTAAACCGAGTCTTCTTCTGGACCAAACCGAGTCTTCATCTGGACTAAACCGAGTCTTCATCTGGACTAAACCGAGTCTTCATCTGGACTAAACCGGGACTAAACCGAGTCTTCATCTGGACTAAACCGGGTGTGAACGCAGCTTTCATGGGCCAAATGTGTCTCTGTTGTGAAACGTGTCGTGATTTTCCAGCACTCGTGTGACACAAAGAACTGTGAATGTATTTGTATTTAATGTAAATATCAAAGAATATGTATTTATCATTTTGACGGTTTAATAAATGTGTTTCATAAAGTCGTTGTCATTACTATAAAAACAGTTACTTTACAGATGGTCCAAAGTCCTCAAAATGGCGTCCATGACATTAAAACATCATGTGATCAAAAAATGTAAAATCGTAAAATTGTGAGTCTTCAAGGAGGAATCTAAATTTTAAGTAATTTTTCATAATTATAATATATTCTTCCTACCGTTAGCAGCTTATTTTGCACCTATTTTAAATGTTTTATGGCAATGTAGGCCGTGAACAAAAGTAAAATATGTTATTTCTTACAGTAGTTGTCATAATTACTTATTATTATTACTTATTTCCGTTTCCTATTTAATTTCCATTTAGTCCCAGTTTAGTCCCGATTCTACTGCGTGTGGCGTGCTGTCGACGTCCCGCTCGCCATTGTGGACGTTCAGAAAGCGTGTAAAGCTGACCCGACACCCCCCTTTGGGCACTTGACCCGCCTGAAATATGTGGCCCATTGTGGACGTACAACACACAGGAACGTGCCAGAGCCGTGCGGGACGCAGCCAGAGCGAGGCCTTTACATCAAGAGCCACGGTACGGTTCAAATTTACTTTTGTATTTTAGCGCGATAATGGCGTAAGTTAAGTGTCGCGATAACACGGTCTGAAGTGTGATGCGTTGCCACGGAGAAATATCACTATGGACGATGACTCTTGAAAGTAGGATTATGTGAGTAAGAGTACGATACTGTGAAAGAAACGTCAATAAATAGCAAATCAAGCAGTTATTGTGAGTTCTATGGCGTCTATAATGTGACATAACTGATCGTTAACAGCTCAAATGTTGTAATATAGGCATAATCGGACAAAAAAGTACAAAACTATTCACATACGGTGCAGAGAAAATGTACACGCAATAAGTATCGAGCCATTGATTGAACAATGCAGTGATTATTAGTTATACAGACTCTAAAACACACAGAAAAACTACTTTTGGAATAACAAAGACAGCTACATTACGAAATAAAAATGTAAAAAAAAGAAGAGTCGCTTTCTGGTTTCCATCAAAACTACAAGTTATTAGAAAATATTTATATCTAGGAACCGTCAGTCACCGTATTTCTACTTTTAATTGGTCAAAATGTATTTAAAAATCTAAACTTTTTTACATTATTGACACGATACTTAAAATATTGCTTAAGATCTCTTACATACAGTAGTTTGTTTTTAATTATTTATGATCTGTCCGGGCATTTTAGCCGAATAGAAAGGTATGAAGGTTATTTGGGGTTTTTATTACAATTTCTATTTTTTTGACATCGAATTTTTTTGACATAGAATTTATTTATTTTTTACATTGAATCTAGTAAAAAATATTCATTGTATATAAATACGATAAAAAAATAAAAAATTCGATTAAATAAAATGATATAAAACAAAATATGATGTCAAAAAATTCGTCATAAAAGCACAAATTAACCTTTATATAAAAGGCTTTGAATGGCATTTGATCTGAACAATAAAAACAAAAAACAAAACGTAAATAAATATACAGTGTTTATTTCATTCTTTACACGGGTTACAAACAGTCACCTATAAGTAAAAAATAAATATTTGAATATGTAATAATGCGTTTATTCATAATGTATTATCGTGAGTGACGTAGAAATGACGTAACGCGCATGGTTCAAGATACTTCCTGTTTAGCTAGCAGCAGCAACTATAACTTTTGTACTTTTTTAAACACTTATACCGGTTCTGTCACTGCAGCGTGTTGATTTTAATGTTATTTTATTTATTCTGAGTGATTATTTTATTTGCGTGAACAAAACTCGCACATTTCTTGTTCCTCGGGGCTAAAAATAGTCGCGCTATTTACGGCCGGAGCTACATGCTAACAGCTACATGCTAACAGCTGCTCGAGGCTGCAGTGAGCGTGTCTGAGTATGTTCTGTCACTTTTACACTTTATATGTTCGTTTTGTTCTCTTTTTAAAATGTTATACTCGTAATGTTGAGCACAAATAGTGTAAAATAGTTGTACTTATCCTTTGGTGTGTTTGATATTAGCTTGTTTTGTTAAATGAATGAAAAAAGTGCCACTGCAGCTGAAGTTTTCACATAAAACTAAAGTATTTTATGTGTGACAATGGCCAGAATTGCACCTATTTAAAATGTAGAAATCAGAAAATTTGTTGACATATTATATACTAAAAAAGTATTTTTATTTTATTTTGTATTAGAGTAATCTCGATCTTACTGGTGTAAAAAATGTCTTTGAATTAGATCTCAACAAACCCCTTTTATTGCTTTAAGGGCTGATCTTTATGTCTCTATATTATACTGTCTAATACTTATGATCTTTAAGCAATACTCTATGTACAAATGTGTAGAATAACAGTGCGATAACGCAGTGTCTGTTTCTTTTCAGGCTGGAGTGAAGGGAAATGGCTGAATCGGTGGCAAAAGTGGCTCGAAGGATCAACGCCACGGCCGAGGAGGGAAAAGACTCTCTGGGTGACGTTTATGTCGCACGATATTGCGTTCAGTTCAGACGTGGAGACTATCGTTGCACAAACTGCCTAAAAACGAGCTGGACAAAACACTGGTCGTATAAACTATGCTTTATGCGCCTGGTATCGTCATAATCTTTCCCCGCGGCGACTTATAGACAACAAGAATGGCGTTAAAATGGTTAAAATGTGGATGAAAAGGGTAGAAAAGATAAGATAAGCCTTTATTTGTCCCACAATGGGGAAATTCTAGTGTTACAACACAGATAAGGCACATAAGTAAATAATAAAAAACAGATAACTTATAAAAACACCCTTGTAGAAAAGCTCTTATAAAACTTATAAAAAAACCTCTTATACTCTTAATAAAAAAAAAATAATAACAATAGTAACACTCTTATTTACAGCTGTTATTTTCCATATGTAAATACACTATTATAAATAATTATGGCAATAATTAAAATGGAAATGTTATAATAAACATCAATACCATGAACAAAATAAAAATAAAATATAAACAATTGTGATGGACAAAATAACGAGTGAAAATGTATATATATAACAATGGACAACATTGTATATAAAATATATATATATTAATAAAAATAAAAACAATAATAATGAATACATAATTAAAAAAATAATAATAATATATGTTTTCATTAATAAATAAAATCATTTTGGAAATAAATATATGGTCCACTAAAACACATTGAAATACTAGTGTTGTTTTTGCTTTATTTTTTATATATTTTCTACGTATGATGTATCAATGTTACTTAGTTAGTTTTTTAGTTTGTTAGTTTTTTAGTTTGTTCGTTTTTTAGTTTGTTTGTTTTTTAGTTTGTTTGTTTTTTGTTTATAAATTTGTGATGAAAGTGGAATATTTTAGTTTAGTTTTGCAACCATATTGTTACGTGAATGTCTTTTGCCGCTGCAGCTTCTCTCTGTTGTTTCATATTTCGACAGCAGGTGGCAGCAAACTTTTGCGCTATCACTTGGCTGCAAAGCGACGCTTTTCTCACTCCCCGTGGCTTCTTCTCGTTCACAGACCTGTCGAACTGTAACCTCATCTCGTTCCCCGACGGCGTGTTCAAGGTCCTGAGCGGCGTCACGGAGAACATCAGGACCGTCTCGCTGGCCGACAACGAGATGAAGACCATAAGCGCCAAGTTCTGCTCCATTTTCACGCAGCTCAGAGGTAAAAACAACAGCAACGGTGCAATATAATAATACAACCAGCGACGACAGGACAATAACTACCGTATATTCCAGAGTATAAGTCGCACCAGCAAAAAAATGCATCATACAGAAGAAAAAAACATATATAAGTTGCACTGGAGTATGAAATGCAGTTGCAAGTGTGAAAATAACAAATAATATCACATATAAGTCGCTCCAGAGTATATAAGTATAAATATAAGTATAAGTCGCACCCCGGCCAAAACTATGGAAAAAAAGTGTGACTTATAGTCCGGAAAATACGGTAAACGCAATTAAATATGTGTAATATAATAATACATGTGATTCTATACATGACAGGTGTTTACGATTTTCTAATTATGACTTTATTTGGTGTATTTGTACCTGTTGTACATATGAATTATAGTTTTACATCAATCGAGCAGGTATTTGTGGAGAAAACGCTGAAAAATCTGTAGAAAATGACAGGAAGTGACATCACATCAGGGACACTCATTACAGTCAAAGTTTATGCAGAATTTACACAAAATAAACAACTTTTTTGACCCTCTAAACATTAATTCAACAAAATAAAGTCGCTCTCATATATTTGTATTTGTCAAATTAAAAAAAAGAGTATAAAAAATGTAAAAAAGTATAAAAAAAAGTGACATTAGATGAGTTTTGGCCCAGTGTTTGCTGCATCATTTCCTACTATGATGTCATCAATTACAAACAGGAAGTGAAATTATAAACCTAAAAAATGTGCTTTTCTGGGATAACATTTAAAAAAAAAAATTGGGGGCAAAATTCTAAATATATTGATCTTAACTGCATTTTAGTTCAGTGAGTGATGCGACCTGCAGGGGGCGCTTCAGCACGTTAAACTGAATCGTTGCGCTTCTTGTCATTGCTCTGTAGCGTTTTATCAATTGAATAAGTTAAAAACCTTTTTCCATTGCCGACCTCTGGACAGAGCTGGATCTCCATGGCAACGTCCTGACCAAGCTGCCCGACGCCGTGGTGCAGCTGGAGCACCTGAGCAGCATCGACCTGTCCGGGAACAGGTTCAGCCAGTTCCCTGAGAAGCTGACGGAGCTGAAGGAGCTGGAGCGGATCTCACTGGAGGGGAACACCATCACGGGTACTGCAACCACACCCACTACTTCATGTACTGCAGTACTCTTAATATAATCCAGCAGCTGAAGTATTATCACTGTTATACCAATGATAATGGACTTTAAGGCAACAAAAAGCGTCTTATTTAAAGATCAAACTATTATTTTAGCTTTAAACCCCGTATTATTAGCATTATAAAGCACAAATGTGAAACAAGAAGCTTATTTTTATGTTTTAATTTGTAAATGCATTTAATTATTTTTTTACTTACTTATTTACACATTTCAACATTTATTTTAGTTTTTATGTGTTAGTATGTTTTATTTGAGCTTTACACCCTGTAGTATTAGCATTATAAAGCACAAATATGGGGAAAAAATATGTAAATGCATGTCTTTATTTATTTATCCACCTATTTTATTTAATTATCTATTTTTTTAAATGTATTTATTTACAAATGCATTCTTATTTTTATGCATTTCCAATTATATCAATTTTTGTTCTTACTTTTCAGGTTAAACAGCGCCACCACCTGCTAAATTTATCTAAAATCACAGCCTTTTTGGGGGAATAACAGTGTATAATGTGGCAAATATTGTCCGTTGTGGTTTTACTTTCTATTTTGGGTCATAAAAATCAACGATATAAAGGAATAAAAGCCATTTTAAATGCCATAAATCATAAACATTGACAATAAAGTCAAAAGAAATGACAAAGTTAGCAGTTATTGTTGGAAAATGTTGGAGAAAGACTTGTAGAAGGTGAAGAAGTTGGATTATTTGCAGGATTTGTTACATTTTCTGGACGACACAAACACAATAAACGGAGCGATTAAACGTCTAAACTGTGAGTGTAACGCGGATATTAAACCCGTCTCCTCCTCAGATTTCCCGGCGGAGCGTCTGTTTTCGATGCCGTCCCTGAAAGTGCTGGACCTCCGAGCGAACCCTGTGAGCGCAGAGACCCTCGGCGCTCTGCAGACCCCGCCCCACATTCAACTGCTCGTCTCTGAACCCTGAAAAACAACCCGTGACGCGCAGTGTTCTTGCTGGGCGGAGGTTGAAGGATGGCGGCGGGTGATCTTACCTGGCGGCATCTTTTGGGCGTGGCGGTGACCAGCTGAAGTGGGCGGCCGCCGTGCTCAAACCCCTCAGCGAGAACACTGACGCCGTGTGTTTTTGTGAGCCTTTTTGCCTTTGCCTTCGGATCAAGAGCAAGCAGGGACTACCTCAAATCGCGTTAAAAGCCGGGTTTTATGGATATTTTATGGTCATTTTTTGAGTTTCTGGGATATTCTGCAGTATTTTTGAAGAGCTAAAGACATTTTATCGTGAAATTGAACATGAAACACGCTCGTTTTAATCATCGAAACAGTGAAATTGTAGCACTTTCACACACAAATACTGGATATATTGACGCAGCAGCCCGTGATATAAATACTGTACTTCAGTGTCATGATCTAATGGTACAAAAAGACAGATTTATGAATGAATTAATACACATCTTACACTTTTTCTCAAATTTACCAATGAAAAAAGTTCAGACGGACAAGTGCAATTTGTATTTATATATAATTTTTCTTCCTTTTTGTGCTTTTATTTTTAACTTACATTAATTGGAAGAACTTCTGGTCAAATGCTGTATTTATATCTTTTGATACACTGTTTTAATCATGGTATAAAAGCTGCTACTCTGAACTTCTCTCCTCGTCTTTTTGTCTTTTTTGTCTTGTTGCAATGTGTTTTGTCTCCACCAGAGGGCGACAAAGAGTGACACAAACGTCCATCACTAACCGTGTTTATGACAGTATTTTAACAACAATAACAGCGTTTAAACATTAACAGTTTGTGTTTCAGGCGTCGCTGGATCTACTTTTGTGCCACGGAGCTGGAAAAACACTCGAAATCAACAGTTTTATGTCGTGAAAGTGTTTCAAAGGAGCAAAAACAACAAAACTAAACCTGTGACTGAAATAAAAACAGCAATTAACTTTATATATGTATTATATTTCATGAACTGAAACGTTTCCAAAGTGCTGCACACGGAACATTAAATACATTTGTTCTACCAGTGCTCCAAAGAATAAATATAATACAACACAAAATAATAAAATAGTGAAATGTGGAAATAAAAACCCTAAAACAACATGAATAATCTAAATAAAAAAAACTGGCTAAAAACAACAAATGGAATAAAACTGTAAAATATATAAAATTACAAATAATAAAATAAGTAAAACTATTATTATAAAATAAAACGGCATCACTACAATGCAACAATATTGTGTCTAATTTGCATATTATTTTGCTTTTTGAAATGAATCCTGTTTAATCTGAAGCTCTCAACTTTGTCTGGGTTTGTTTTTATGTCACACATTATAATAACTAGACCAGGTTGTCCATAACCATTATTTTATCTGCACATAGAGACTTTTAAGGTACATTTTTGATCAAATAAATGCTGAAATATTGTGACTTGACGGCTTCTGGACAGAAAATATCTACAAATAATGTTCATCATTTCTGAAAATCTGAAATTGTTCATACTTTTTCTACATTTTGATTTGAAAATGCCACAGTCTTTGTTCTTTGTTGCCCTAAACTACATTTTTAGTCACCTTAATGATGCATGAACAAAGACTTAATTCATTATGTTTGTTATGTTTATGTTTAGTAACGACTTTATTAATGAATCCACTGACTCTAAACCCTTTAAAGTTCATATTAAAGGTTCTGCTGTTTTTATAATTCTGACTTAGTTTAACGTTATAGAACCTGTGGTCAATATTTATCACAGTTTTACTTCCATAAGTTGCCGTTTGTGAAGACATTTTGAAAAATAGGAGTTTAAAATGACAGGAAGTGGAGCTGAATCCCTCTATGATGTCATCAGTGTG